>NC_061122.1:231508313-231531161 GCF_002878395.1 Capsicum annuum | reverse complement strand
AGACGACATGGGTGCAGCAACATTTTTGGAGAGTCCGAGCAACTTAGTAATGGTAGTGGTTTGGTTCTCACATTTTCTATATAGAACAATTTTTTTAGATAAATCTACTACTTATAATAGAAACTACACAGATTTAATATAAAGAACAAATTTTTAAAGTTAAAATAGGCCATTTGATCACCTAGTTTTGTTAGTTCTATTTTGGGGATTAGTGTAAAGGATTCTTGTGGAAATGCATGGTAAGGCTGTGTAAAACAGACCTTTGTAGTCTGTCTCTTCTGCTGATTTCTACACATAGCGGGAACTTAGTGCATTGGGCTGTCCGTTTTAGTGGAAAGGATGGAGTGATGATATGATGTTCTTTTTGGTTCTCACATTTTCTGCATTTACTTACTAACCTAAAGGTTGCATTTTGTTTAAAATGAATTAATAATCTTGTGAATTTGTTAAACTTTTGCTGGGTTTCACATTTTGTACATTTCCTCTCACGTTTAGTAAAAGAAGCTCAAAGAATGAAGAATAAAACTGAAAAAATGATACTTTTGAACTGATGCTCGTTCGGAATTTAAGTTATGAATTTGAGGGGCATTATCTTAGCCTCGACTCTTTGTTCTTTTTTCCAGTTATTCAAGCTAGGGCCTGCTGAATCTTTATGCATATCTGAAGCTTCTGAAGCCAATAAAGAGGTACGATTTAGTCATTTAGAGCGCATAAGGTAGTATTACATTGTACATTGGACTTACTAGCTGTTTTCCATCTTGCAAATAAAATTTAGAGTCATGTTCAGTCCTGTATGGACTTTCTAGAGATGTTGTGTTACCTAGGAAAATCAACAGGTCATTTAGAATGCTTCGACTTCATTTAGTTTTTATTACCAAGAAACAGTAAAACCTTATCTGGAGAAACTTTTGGTGATTGGCCTGACAAAAACAGACCATAATTGCAGTACTATTAAAAGATTATCTATTAGAATGTGCTGCCTGCATGACTGTCATGCGCATATATTTGTGTGTAGATGACCAAGCAGTACTCTGCATAATGCTGAAAACATGTAATACTGCAAATTTGTGTTCAATGTAGTAGTTATAATAATGTGTTGCATTAGGATTAGACTGTTGTTTACATGCAAAAATATGTGTATTTGTCAATTGTTATATAATTCACTTATCTTGTCCTGGAAAAAAGTTAAATATACTTATTTTATATACATCACTTATATGTTTGTGGAATTTGATGTTATGCATTTAACTTTGGCCTTTTGAACCAGAAATCATATTCACGAGGAATCTCCATTCAATTTAGAAACGAGGAGGAAAGTAGGGCCTTCCATTGTACATTTGAGCAATGGAAGAAGGAAGTGGTTGTTCAAGGTCTGTTTTGGTGTGTGTCTGCATTTGTTCTGTACCAATATTCCATGCACCTTGTGGGGTAGCCACATTCTCCTCTCCAATAACTCTCTTGTTTGTTCAAATTTCATCTTGATTCTCTGCAGTTGTCAAGATATTGTGGTTACTGAAAAGCTAGCCTCATGATTTTGTGTGGTAAAATAACAGTTATTTGAGCGTTCTCTATGTGATATTTTTTACTTAGAGACCAAATTGTATATGTTTGAAGTGTTGAGGAAAGAACCTTTGTTTCTACTGGACTTTGTTTATGGCTTATCCTTTGCTTGTTAATCTTTTTCCAATATTGAAATTGTAATGTCTGTGTAAACTATACAAGCTATCACTTGTCAGGAAATGTAAGTAGTCTTGAGATGGCAGCATAGTTATTGAATTGGATTGACTAGGTAGTTACTTTTCTAACATGTCCTGAGGTATTAAGAGCTTTATAATCAGCAGAGTGTAATTAACATTTGATTGGTCATCAAAGCTTCTACTATTGGTTGACTTGGCGTATTAATCCATTTTTTGAGGTTTTCTATAGCACTTGCTTTTATTCACCACAAAAATAGAATTTTGACAATTTGTTTTGGATATTTTACGTCGTTATAAGAAAAAGCTGGTTTCAGATATTCGATTAAACTAGTTATATGAAGTCGAAGGTTCAAAAATGTAGTTGAGATTCTTCATATATGTTCTCCATTTAGTTAATGATTTTCTTTCTTTAGCTCGTGTTAATAAGAAAGGAACTGCCCTTACTGCAAATAAGAGAGAAACAGGCAAGTGCCCTGGTTCCTGCCAAACACTCAAGAATATTTCACCATGCATAACTTCCCCATTTTTGATGAATTTTTTACGTAAGATCAATTGCATTCAAGGACATGTTGTCGTGGTGCTCTACTCAGTGAAGCTTATTGTAATTATATCTATGAAAAAGAAGTCTGTGATGTAACTAATGAAATTTTTAGTATAAGAATAAATAATACTAACTTGTATAAATTTAACTTGTTTTTGTCTTTCTTTCAGAAAGTCCTTTGATAAATGGAGTAGTATTAACTTCGAAAAGCAAATTTGACGACAAAATCGAGGCATCTTCTGCCAAAATGTACTTTCACTATTATGGGCAGCTATTGCATCAGCAGAATATGTTGCAGGATTTTGTAAGAACAGGTATTCTGAACTTCAATATTTTCTACGTTTTCCCTTGTATCATGACCTGGGAATTTTCTTATAGAGGTTCATAGTGTGTCATGAGATGATGTGCTCTCTTTTATTGCTCATAAAATGTCATGGAACTCTTCCCTTTTTGCATTCTCTGAAGGATCAAATGGCTGAATCCCATTATGGAGAGTGTGACTTGACAAATATGAAAACTTGCAGGAACCTATTATTCTGCTGTAATTGAGAACCGTGTTGATTTTATTGGTCGCGTAGTGGTTGATGTTGGTGCTGGTAGTGGCATTTTGTCGTTATTTGCAGCTCAGGTGATCTGTTTGTACCAATGCATTTTTGGTGAATGATATCAACCATATGCTGATATCTCTGCTCTGTATCTTCTCTTTTTCTTACCTCTCTTCACATCCAAAAACCCTCATAGGCTGGTGCAAAGCATGTTTATGCCATAGAGGCGTCTGAAATGGCTGACTATGCAAGAAGACTTATTGCTGGAAATCCAATACTGAGTGAAAAGATTACAGTAAGTTTTCTTTTTCTTGTTTAAGCTGACCCCACTTAGTATGGGATTGAAGTGTTGTTGATTGTTTTTGTTTTTTTTTTTGGTTGTTGTTGTTGATTGATTGATTGTTCTTTTGCCTTTTCCAGTGTCTTTTCCAATGCTATCCAACATCTTCATATAGTGTCTTGATAGTGCTTCTTGTGTTTGTTTCTTTTGGTTGATGTTTCATCTATGAATGTTTAGGTAATCAAAGGAAAGGTCGAAGACGTAGAGTTACCTGAGAAAGCTGATATTTTGATCTCTGAGCCAATGGGTAAGCTTGTCTAGTTCGTCTCATTTTTAACTCATTTGATATATCATGTTGACTTCTAAGATGGAACATTCTGTATACTTTGCTCATACTGCAAATTTGTTAGGACTTTAGGTTATTCCCCTGGATTGACGACTAAAGTTCTTCATGAAACATCAGTATAGCTACATTACTGTTAATTATTTGGGAAGCTAGTAAGATAAGCTTGCTGTTAGAGTATGTTTGAAGAACCTTTACTACAAAGATGGAAAATATATGAACGATTAAGAAAACAGCAACATCTGATCCGATGAATGCTTATGCAATCTGCGGTCCAAACAAAAGTACAGAGCAAGTCCATTTTGCTCGTGCTAGGAACAATTTGCTTTCCTGATAGAAATTCTAAAAACTGCTTCACACTTACTGCAAATTGAGTTTCATTCAAATTTGTATTGCCTGATTGTCCACACATTCAGCATTGAATTCTGGTTATTCTGGATTAACACGTTCTACCCTATTTCAGAAGATTGCAATCTACACGTTCTATCCTATTTCAGAAGATTGCAATCTTATTTTCTGCTTGGTACTGAAAGGAGAACTCAACAAAATTCATATCATATGCAAAGTAAGAATGTCCAGTTAAATAAATGATAGCCCCTCCTAGAACTCACTACATCTTTGGTCCCCCATTTCATTATAAAGGAAAAACAGAGAGATAAGTGACAGAACAAAAAGTATGATGTCCAGACTTAAGATAAACTAAAGTGAAAACCTGAGTTGAAAGAAAATTACTCTTGGACTTAAAGAAGAAAAACTGAAAGAGGTACTCATTTTAAAATGCCAACTGTAGGAACCTATTGTTTTAGTTAACTATCATATGCAGCTGCAAATATTACAAAAAGGGAAAAAACGTCATTTCGTGATTGCCTTATATGCATCTCAGAATGAAGTTTCTGGCAAAATCTGCCGCTTCTGCACTCTGCTGTAATAGAGGACTTTAGATTCTCCAATATGAAAACAAAATATGACAAATGCTGAATGCTGAGAGCTCTTAACCAATGAATAAAATAATCAAAAAGACATGTGAAAACCTGCTGAGTGAATGACACAGTGCCTATACCTTACAGGTACGTTGTTAGTTAATGAAAGAATGTTGGAGTCGTATGTTATTGCAAGAGACAGATTTCTTGTTCAAAATGGAAAAATGTTTCCTGGCGTCGGAAGGTAATTTTATTTTTTAACTCTGTCTTGTCAAATTAATGATGATGTTTGCAGTTTTCTTTTAAGTTTTTATTTCTCAGTCATTTCTTTGTTGTTATCCCTTCAAATGTCTCTGTCATGCCAAAAGATATGAAACTGGTATTCTTCTTTAATTTTAATAATCTTATTATCTTTCTGGCAGATCGAGTGTGCTATTAATTTAGAAATAAAACATGAAATTAATACTATTGTGAAATATAATTGTGAGTTGAATTGGTAATGGTTTTCTGCTTCATCTTGACAAAGTAGTGCAGCTTGTTTCGTAAATGGATTAGTTTAGGAGGTCGGAGGATGTTGGTATAACTAATTTCCCCTTTTTTCTTTGCTTTCCCCTCCTCTTGCCCATGTTTGCCTTATTATTCATAGCATTTGGGCTGAATCTAATTTATAATTCCTACCTTTCTTTATTGGTTGCATTTACATATTTCAGCATGAATTCCATCAAATCTATTGAGCATTACATATACTAGCATGTAACTTTTTTATTATTTTCCTTCATTTTTCTCTTCTTGGATATGCTGTTATATTTTTTAGCTTACGTTTCCTTTCTCTTGTAGAATACACATGGCACCATTTAGTGACGAATATTTGTATATGGAAATAGCAAATAAGGTACAAAGTGGATCATATCACCTTTTCTTCTTGATCTCGGAGTTTGTTCTGTTCTAAAATTTCTCCTTTCTTTTCTGGTGCCCCTTCATGCTCCCCTCCAACAGAGAGAAAGAAATTCATGTTTCCTTTTCTTTAGGAATGGAAGGTTGATGGCTACTATGTTTCTGCCTCATCAAGGGTTTTGAATGGTTTAAGATGTTTATTGAGGCATAGTAGTAGTTGCTGTGGTGGATAGTATTCGTTTGTAATTGTGGTGTTTCCAGTGAAGAGTCTGAAAATTTTCTTGAATGTATTATAGACCTCCTGTAACAGCAGTTCCCTTTGCATTTTGCCCATGAAAAGCACTCTTAAGAGAATAAGACCTCAATTGCTAATGGAATATCTTATGGAGTCCGTCGCTGGGTAGATATTTAGAGTATAAGAGAAACAAATTGAATCCCATCTAAAATCAGTGTGACGAATAGAACTTTTGGTACTCAAGCTTCACAGTTGACCATGTCTGTCTATTAGATCTTCATTTGTTCTATTTAACAAGAACCAGTTATTCAGGCGAAGCTTATTGACAAAAATCTCATTGTCCAAAATCAGTATCCATTTACTTCTAGCATTTACTACTAGCTTCTACAAATGTCTGATTTGGACTTTGGCTTTCTTTTGTTTATATACACTTTCTGTCTTCCTTTTCGATGATATAATTGCGAGTCAATTTCTTAATACTATATTATTTCTTGCCATCCAGGCTACCTTTTGGCAGCAGCAAAACTACTTTGGGGTTGATTTGACACCATTGCACGGATCTGCTTACCAAGGATACTTTTCTCAGGTCACTATACTAGATATTTGGAACTCTTGACTTGGACCGGCTTTAGGGACCATACTTGTCTTATCCCTGAATAGTGAATACTTCACTTTGACTTGAACAGCACTTTTAGAGCTTTCTTGAATGTTTCATTTTTCCGGCTGTGTGGAATTCTCTCATTTCTTAGTTACTTATACTTTTAAATATGCAGTCTATGATAAAATATCCAATTTGTACTATGGAATTTTCAGACTATAAGGCTGTGTTTCTGAACTGTTCTTTTGTTTTGACTTCCATCTTTCTAGAATACCCCTCTACATTTATCTGCTGGTCGGTTTGGAAGGAGAGTAACTGTAGATGTTTTGAGGGTATAAAAAGGAAATATCCACAAAATATATAGAGATAGCTTATCAGCTACCTAACATATTGGAACAGCTAGGAGCTAGGTTTTTGTAAAGCTCCTGACGTACACCTTTATGCATCATTTTGTAGCAGTTTATCAATACTAGTCTCACTTAATAAAAAAGAAGAGGAAACCAGGAAACGTTCATCCAGATTATATCCGCATATTTATGGTCTTTGCATTAAATTGTTTAGGTGTAATTTGTGATTTTTAGTTATTGTTGAGGTATGCATGCTTCTGACTCATACTCATTTTCCAATTTCTTTGGATATTCTTGTCCTTTTGCAGCCAGTTGTTGATGCTTTCGATTCTAGATTATTGGTAGCCCCTGCAGTGTCCCATGTGATAAACTTCACTTCTGTAAAGGTATCAATCAGCATTTTGTTCTGTATTATGTGAAAATGAAGTTGGTGCATTATTTATTCGTAGCAGGCTTACTATTCCTTCCCCCTCCTCCTAATATAGGACAAGCACTATCCAGTAAAGGACAGTGATGTTTGACAAAGAAAACACTTTACTGACTCGGGGGTTCACTTGGTTAAAATGTAAAGGAAATGAACGGGGAGGAACTATACCGATACTGTTTCCCAATTTAAAAATGCATAGTTCTTACTTAAAATGCACTGCATATTTAGTCTTTATCTGGCCGTGACAGTTATTATTGAAAACAAAATAGTACTCCATAGATACAGTTTCTGTTCTTTATATGAAAATTGAGTAAAGGTTTCACAGAGATTCAATTTCAGTGTTCACATTTGATGGATAATCATGAACAGACTTAAAGTTATCATAAAGAAGACGTTGCATAACCTTCAGGTGTAAAAGTATACTTTTCCAATCTACTATTGATATGCTTTCCATTCATATTCCTTATGGTATTCTTTAAATGAATTAAAAAATTTATTGGAGTGGCAGGTGTTAATCGAGGGAAGAGTTAGCTGTAGTGAAATTAGTCTTGATTGTGTGTTATCTAGAAGCTGTTGAAAAATACTATTTCTATGAAATGATATTTCCCGCATCTATATTACAGGAAGAAGATCTATATGAAATCGATGTCCCATTGAGATTTTTCTCTGCCGTTAGCACTAGAATTCATGGGCTGGCATGCTGGTTTGATGTACTTTTTAATGGAAGGTGAACTCTTATTATCGTCATTCCCTTGGTTCTGGTACTTGGTCTTTTTACTTTTGTTGCTGAATCGTTTCCTCTCTCTGTAGCACCGTGCAAAGATGGCTGACCACTGCTCCCAGTGCACCAACAACTCACTGGTATCAGCTTCGGTGTGTCTTACCACAACCACTTTATGTCATGCCAGGACAGGAGATAACTGGACGGCTTCACCTAGTTGCCCATAAGGCACAGAGTTATACCATTTATCTAACATTGTCAGGTAGGTCTTTATTACGGTTACTTGCAACATGTCTGTCGTATCTGGTTATCTCTAAATCCTGTCAAGTCGAGATTGCTGATATTTCTTCAAAAATCTAACATGACATTGAATTTGTACAGCTCTTGTTGGAGATATGCTCCAAACATCATATGTTAAACTTGATCTGAAGGAACCGTATTACCGGATGTCCCAGCCCCAGGCATATTCAGCAGCACAAGATCAACAACCTAATCAGCTATTACAATCTCAGGTACTGCATATTTCATAATCTCAATTCACCGTCGCAACTCACACCCTCCTTTGCCCCCTCAGACCAAGTTTTCTAGGTGTACATAAGCTTTTAATGATGATTCGAAATTATTTGTGGTGTTGAGATTCTTAATAATTTCTTTCGAACCTAGAAATATTTAAACTGTGAAAGAGGAGCCACCTTATTTACTTTAGTCTGCAATGTCCCATCGTGTGTGATCCCAACTTTTTTCCTTGGCAAAGTACGCGAGAACTCTTCCAGACAATTGTGGCTTCTCTAAAAGCTTAAATTGTTAATGAACTTGTTCAGAAATACCGTAATGAAAGGAACATCGGAGTTTGTCGCTAGGTATTTGACAGACCCTATCACTAAAATACGCCTAGAGAGCGATATGGGCCGCATAAATATCCAGTATTTGTAAGCTGGCATATAAGCAAGGTCTCTTTGCTACCTTTGTTTGCTGTTGGTGAGAGCTCAAGTTTACGTTTTTCCTATCTTGAACAGGACACGCAATTTCCATCGCGAGATGAAGATGGATCGATCCTGATGGAACCGCTCTCTCCTAATCCCGAGATACATTCACTCTGATAGTAAAATCCATCTCTGCGAGATGTGCGTCGCGATGTGCTCTTGCACCTGTGACATCATTAGTGCTTGAAGCTAAGCTTAAGCATGCATGTTTATGTTATATTCCAAGTTTTGAATTGAATGATTTAACATCAAGTACATCTTTCTCAATTAGCAGCACTGGCAGACTCCATATTCAAATGCTTCTAAATTAAATTTGATATGCAGAAATGTAAGGTAAGGCTGCGTACAATACACCTTGTGGTGGGGCCCTTCCTCGGACCCTGCACATAGCTGGAGCTTTAGTGCACCGGGCTGCCCTTTTATAAGTTGCTATTTTAGCTGTGCAGTAACCTATTTCCTTGGAGTAACCGGTAAAATTGTTGCCATGTGGTTAGGAGGTTACGGGTTTAAGCCTTGCAAACAGCCTCTGGTAGAAATGTAAGGCTGTGTACGATATACCCTTGTGGTGGGGTCGTTCTCCGGACCCTGCGCATAGCGGGAGTTTTAGTGCAGCGGGCTACCTTTTTTTCAAATGCCATTTACTTTACCTCTGTTCGTGTTTGGCACTGCTATGTTGCTCGGATTCTCCAAAAATGTCTCCACATTATGTATCTTGACACATTGCATTACTACTAAAAATATCAATTTTGATACTGTCGAGATACATAATTAGTAACTGGTACATCCAATGAATAAATTTTTTCCTTTGTGGAGATATATAATTAATTTTCAATACATTTTTTTCGATTTTGGGTTGGTCGAGATACATAAATAGCTTTCGAGCATCCAACGAAGATATATAATTAGTTGAGATTTTTGTAATTACTTTGTAAGGGTGAGAATTTGTATAAATATGATAAGGTGTATGTTTACGTTATTTTTTTTCAAAAATTAATGTACTTTTGGACGATCAAATACGAGAACAGTGACATTTGTAAATATGTTAAGGTGTATGTTTATGTTATTTTTTCAAAAATTAATGCGCTTTTGGAGGATCGAATACGAGAGTAGTGACATTTTGACATTTTTGGAGGATTCAAAGCATCGTCGGTTGTTAGCTATGTTACTCGGATTCTCCAAAAAAAAAAAGTCTCCACACTGTTTTGACCGGATCTAGTTTCCATTTGCGTAAGTGCGAGCTACAAGGATTTTTAATTCCACGCTCAGCGCTCAAAATCAAGACCTCTTATTAAGGAAGGAACATCTTCATCGACGGCAGATGTTATTTATGCTCTTTAGTGCAGTTCGTTTTCCAATAAAGATAGGAAAAATAACTTAAACACACACCTTAACGTACCATATTTATACAAATCTCCAGAAATTACAAAAATTCAAACTAATTGTGTGTCTTCGTTAGATGTATCAGGAGCTAATAACGTATGTCGACACATCCAAAATCCAAAAAATAAAGTAGGAGCTAATTTGTATCTTTACAAGGAAAAAAGTGTATCGTTGTTAAATCTATATGTATCTCGTCAGATTCAAAATTGAAAAAAATGTATTCGGAACTAATTATATATTTTTACAAAGTAAAAAAATGAATCATTCATTAGATGTATCTGAAATTCATCGAGTTGTTTAAAAGGATCAAAACGGCCACTTATTAATGGAATTTCTTGTCGGGTAAGTTCCGTTCAGTGATATTCTGGAGTTGCCTGACCCTGGGAAAGAGACTGTAATGGCCGTCGAGAATAAATATGTTGTGCCGGGAACCAGGAATACTAATTATATGTCTTTACAAAATAAAAAATGAATCTTCATTAAATGTATCTGAAGCTAATAATGTATAAGACATATCTGACAAACTCAAAATCGAAATTTTCACTAATGAAGCCCCTAACTATCGAAATTGATGCTATTCATACATACATAAAAAGATAACGTCATTCGAATAGATTGTATGATAATATTTTCATCATTACATAACCAATATATTAAACAATAAAATACAAAATAAAATTTTAAAAATAATCAAAACAAATATTCTATTTAATATTTATTTAATAGAATTAAGTAACAACCCTTCACAACTTTATCAAAAGCACAAATAAAAGTATTATATGTGATCCTATACCTACTCTATAACCAAAATCAAATCTCCACACTATATTAATAAGCTCAACAACAATATTTGGAATTGATATATTTTTTTCAATTTCTTGCTTTAACCTTAATTTGTCAATTATTTTTATATCATCATATTTCCTTAAGAAAATACTATATTGAAAACAGAGATGGATAAAAACTGGTATTAATAATTCCTCACCAAAAAAATAGATATAAATTAGAGGTAAAATCGAATGAAAATAGTGAAATAACGACGAAATAGTTATCGATATTTTTAATATTGTGATTGCTTTACGAAATTCCTCAGGTGTCATATTGTTGAGATCCTCAGGTAATATATCGACAAACTCTTTATGCTTCGATGTGAATGAAAAGTCATACGATACTTCTTTTCTCTAATCTGAATTTTTCTCGAATAGAAAATACGTGTATGACGATGGTTTTGGAGAGACGCCATCGAGGGAGGGTTTCAGAGTTGTTGAATTGTCATCGCCATCTCTCGAAGATGAATTTTTATCGGGTGAAAAAGACGATGATTTTGGTGGAATGTCATCATCGAGGGGGGATTTCGGAGTTGTTGAATTGTCATAGCGATTTTTTAGAGATGAATTTTTATCGGGTGAAAAAGACAATTTTGATGAAACGTCCTCATCGAGGGGGGGTTTCGGAGTTGTTGAATTGTAATCGCGATTGAATAGTGAAGAAAAGGGACTGGAGATATTTGAGTGTGGAAATCGAGAAAAATTTGGTGAAACGGCATCATCAAGGGGGGGATTTCGGAGCGGTTGAATTGTAATCGTGATTTAATATCGAAGAAAAGGGACTCGAGACTTTTGGGTGCGGAAATCAAGAAAAAGATGATTTGGTCATGGAAAATCTACGAGCAACAAGTAAAAAAGCCATTATTATTGTGGTGTAATATTTTGTCTACACAAATCAATATATATACATAAGTTTAATTCACAAGGAAAACCTTAATGGTATATATTTATTACTTATCAACCAAGAAACAATTTTTTGGTATAAATAAATAAATAAATAATCATAAAATGCTTTTGGATATTAACCATGTATTATTTTTCCTGATTTTTCGATCACAAAAAAAAAAAAAAAAACTTCTAACGTTTTTGCTTGAGAAACAAGAAGATATTTTAAGATGTTAATTGATTTATACGACTTTTCACGTAATTTTCAAGTAATATCCCTTTATCGTAATTTATATGACATCGATAACTATTGTTATCTATAATACTTTTTCGACGTTGTAATTTACTATTTCAAATTATTTGCTATTGCAATTTATAATACTATTCTTGTTTAAACTTTTATGGTATTAATAGTGAATTTATACTTTAAAAGTAATTTAAGGTTTTAATTATTATAATTTAAATTTATACGACTTTCAACGTAATTTTCAAATAATATCCCTTTATTTTAATTAATATGACATCGTTAAATATTCTAATATTTAATTCAGATATAGAGAGAGAGTACTAGTTGTGACCAACTTTTTTGCACTATTCAATTTTTTAAAAATGAAATCTTGACATATTAACGATAAGTGCTTAATTTAGAGCTTTAGATAAGATGTAAATTTTTTTTTTCGACATTGTTTAAATTTTATTGAAATATATATATATATATATATATATATGTTGTAATGCTAGGGACTAAATGAGAATTTAGTGTCAAATTTAAGTTGCAATTCAACTTATGCTATATTTTTGGTTTAAACCACTCGGTTTCCGGTACCTGCTTTTTTGGAGTCTGATTATATTCGGATTCGTCCCGCGTCGGGCCCCATTTGGGAGGAGAGCTCCCAACAGAGTGTTTGTCCATACCCAGGGTCGAGGGTGAGTGTTTGTCCATACCCAGGGTCGAACCCTCGACCTCTGAGTAGGTTGGGACAGCCCCTTTCCGCTGCGCTCAACTTATGCTATGGTTATTGCAAACCAACAAAACTTATGGCTATCTTAGGGGTCATTTGGTTTGAAAACAAGTTATATTGGGATAAGTTATGCTGGAATTAGTTGTCTTGAGATAAGTTATTCTGGTATTATTTTTTAGTGATTGTTTGGTTTGTGGTACTAAAAGTAATATATATTGCATTATTTATAAAAATATATTATTGTTTACTAAAATACCCCTCACATTAGTTAACTTAATCATTTTTATGTTTCTATTCCTATGGTTTTTCTTTTTCTTTTCTTTTTTTTTCTTCCAGAGAGAGACAAATCTTTTTTAATTTTGATGTATACAAAATAATTCCTATATGCATAACTCCAACAATGATAACATTTTGTAGTAATCGACATACAATAATTTTTTGTATGTTTAGGCATTTTTTAAAAAACAATTTTAATTTCTGCACATTTTTGTATAATTTTATGCCCTTTTCAATAATTTCTGCACACTGTTAACAATTTCTACACACGGGAAATACTTTTTCTGCACATTGGAAATTGAAAAGAGTAAATACTCGATCTCTAATATATTCATGACCACCCACCCAAATGGAAAGAACCATACTAGGCCGCTCCCCATCATCCCTGGCACGCATATCTGGATCCTTGGTCCAACTCGGAACCGTAGGTTATAACACACCGATTTGACCCGAAAACGCCCTGTTGTTTGACCAAACAAATGGCCTCGCCCACCCAAAGAAACCACACTCGGCCTCTTTCCAACCTACCTGGCACGCCTTAGTTGATTTTATGCCCACAGCACGCCCAGATCCCGAGTCCACCCCAGAACCGTGGGCTATAGTACACTGCTTTGGATCAAAAGTCCTCTCAAGATCGATAAAAAGCAAAAAATAATGATATGTATCACGCCTCTGCTTTTATATTCTATTATGCAAATAAATGTATATAACATCATTCCATATTTCCATCATTACATAACCAACATATAGAATACACCATAAAATTTAAATAACTCAAAATCAAAATAAACATTATATTTAAGATAACAATATGATCCAATTGATTAAATAAAAACCAACTCACATTAACATTTTACGTACAACTATAATCAAAAGTACAAATAGAAGCACTATATGTGATATTTTCGTAAACAAATAGGCATAATCAGATTCTCTCACTATGTTAATAAGTTCAACAATAATATTTGGAATTGGTATTTCATTTTTATTAATTTCTTGCATATACCTAAATTTTTCAATTTTCTTTAA
This sequence comes from Capsicum annuum, assembly GCF_002878395.1. Taxonomy (NCBI): domain Eukaryota; kingdom Viridiplantae; phylum Streptophyta; class Magnoliopsida; order Solanales; family Solanaceae; genus Capsicum; species Capsicum annuum. The sequence continues at coordinate 231,517,271 of NC_061122.1, read as the reverse complement.
ATGTTTAGATAGTAATTTTGGTATAAAAAGTATATAGATAATAAATAGTATAAGTGCTAAATCACTAATAAAATAGGCATAAATAAAAGTAATAAAAATGTGAAAAAAATAGCGGCAGCGCAAACCGCGCATCGATTTTTTTATTATTGCAACAGCTCTACGAAATTCCTCGGCTGTTATGTTGGTGAGATCCTTGGGTAATACTTCGAGAAACTCTTTATGCTTCGACGTGTACGATAAACTGTACGATAAGTTATATGATATTTCTCTTCGATGTAAATTTTTCTCCTGTAGATAATACGTGTATGAAGAAGATTCAGAAGTTACGCGATTGACACAAATAGAGATTTTTGGGTGGTATTTGGGATATTTGGTATGTGAAAATAGTGAAAAAGAAGATTTAGTGGAAAATCTAGGAGCAAAAAGTAGAGAAGCCATTGTTATTGTGGCGTAATATTTTGTTTACATAAATTAATATATATATATATATATATATATATATATATATATATATAAGTTTAATTCACAAGGAAAACCCTAATGATATATATTTATTACTTAGCAACCAAGAAACAATTTTATTCGTATAAATAAATTGATAATCATAAAACATTTTAGGATATTAACAAACTCCACCATAATTATTTTTCCTGATTTTTCGACCAAAAACAAAAAGATACTGCCTGAAAATAATTTTCTAACGTGTCTAAAATTCATATTATATATATATATATACACTCTAATCTACGATATATTAAAAATGTGAGATTTGAACTTTTTGTTCTTCATTAAAAGACTATGCAATAAAAAAAAATATTTTTTCAAATTATTATTTAGTTAAATATATTGAGAACTAATATTGATAAAAAATTTTCCCTTGAACATATAAAAAAAAAAGGTCATAAAATATATGGTTAAAAATAAAAGAAAAATATCAATAGGTATCATACGTTTTGCAAATTGCTAAATTATTCCTTATATGAATTAGGTAGAAAATACTGATATTTAAAATTTTAAAATTAATTAAACTTTACCTTATATAATGATATACTAATGATTTGGATTTTTAAAATTCTGTCCACAAGGATAATAAGAAAATTAACTAACGAAAGACTAAATCTAAAGAAAATTCTTCCATTAAGTGTTTATGTATAATAATAGTTCCTTTAAATTTGGGGTCTCTTCAATTAGAAGTAAAATTCTAGTCATTGATTTTGATATTATTATTATTATTATTACTATTATTATTATTATTATTATTATTATTATTATTATTATTATTACTATTATTATTATTATTATTATTATTATTATTATTACTATTATTATTATTATTATTATTATTATTATTACTATTATTATTATTATTATTATTACTATTATTATTATTATTATTATTATTATTACTATTATTATTATTATTATTACTATTATTATTACTATTATTATTATTATTATTATTATTATTATTATTATTATTATTATTATGTTTTTTTGTGCATGTGTGACAATTCGTTGTATTATTATTATTATTATTATTATTATGTTTTTTTGTGCATGTGTGACAACTCGTTGAGTATTGTATTTTAATTATTCTGCTCTTTCGTATATAATTTTATTGATTAAAGAGAGACGCATGTGTAAATCAAATACACTAATATATATATATATATATAGTTTGAATGGGATCTATGGCATGCCCCGAATGATTTTCGACCCATAGCACGACCGGACCCCCGGTCCACCCTAGAATCGTGGGCTATAACACATCAATTTAGCCTGAAAACACCTCATTCTGTTTGACCACCCAAATGGCCCCGCCCACCTAAAGAAACCACACCAGGTCCTCCCCAACCTACCTGACACGCTCCGATTGATTTTCGGCCCACGGCATGCCCAAACCCCGAGCCACCCCAGAAACTGTGGGCTATAGCACCCCGATTTGAATCAAAAATCTTCTCAAGATCGATGTAAAAAATAAAGATATTTATCACGCCGTTTTTATATTCTATCTTGTAAATAAATGTATATAACACCATTCCGATAGATTGCATGACAATATTCTCACCATTACATAACCAACATATATTTAACAATAAAATAAAATACACAACAAAATTTAAACAACTCAAAATCAAAATAACATTATATTTAAAACAAAAATACCATCCAATAATAAATTAAATAAAATCCACTCTGATCTTTTTACGTACATATATAATCAAAAGTACAAGTAGAAGCACTATATGTTATTTTTCAGTAAACATATATAGTCATAATCAGAATCTCTCACTGTGTTAATAAGTTCAACAATAATATTTGGAAGTGGTATTTTAAAAAAAAAAAAAAATTCTTGCTTATACCTAAATTTTTCAATTTTCTCTATATAATCTACTTTTAATGGCCCATTTATTATCCAAGACCAATGGAAAATAAATATAAATGTTGCCATACCAAAAAAATAAAAATAAGTAAAAGGAAATAACATATGAAAAAGATAGCGCCCTCCCATATCACACATCGATTTATTTAATATTCTGATTGATATACGAAATTCCTCGGGTGTTATGTTGGTGAGATCCTTGGGTAATGCATCGAAAAACTCTTTATGCTTCGACGTGTATGATAAGTTATACGATATTTATCTTCGTTGTGAATTTTCCTCCAGTAAATAATACGTATATGATGATGGTTTTGATGAATTGCCATCGCGATTGAAGATTGAAGAAACACAAATTGAGATTTTTGGGTGATATTTGGGATAATTGGAATGTGAAAATAGTGAAAAAGAGGATTTAGTGAAAAATCTAGGAGTAATTAGTAGAGAAGCCATTGTTATTATATGGTGTAATATTTTGTCTACATAAATCTATATATAACCCTATATATATATATATATATTTGTATTTGTATTTGTCTCATTTTATGTGTCTCCTTTGGACCTAACACGATATTTAAAGATAAATTGAAAGACTTTCGAAACATGTGGTCTAATTATATTAAGGTGATACTCTTTTTAAAACGAACTATAAAAAAAGTATGACATATAATGAGACGGATTGTATTAGTTTATCCAAATTTTATTTCACTATTCATATATTTTCGAAATGAAATGTCGAGACATATTAATTACTTATAAGTTCTCAATTTAGAGCGGTTGAAAACATGTACAATTTTTATCATGATTATCAGATTCAATTTTCAATGGATATTGATGACAGATATCTCGTAGAATTAGTTGAAGCGCACGCTGTTAATAAGAATATTTTAATTATTATATTTTTTACATTGTAATCGAAACATGTCATCGTAATAAATGTGATCAAATAAAAATTTACTCACAAATTTTAAAGATTATCTATACGTTCTATTAAAATAATAGCAAATGTTTGTTCATCAACACGTGTTTACAACTTTTCGATATAATAAGACTAGTTGAATATTATCAACATGGGTTGTTGTGCATTGGATGAGGTTGTTCCACCCTTAATCAGAAGTCGAGGGTTCAACCCTGAGTATGGAGAAAACTCTGTTGGGAGCGTTGCCATCTTAATGGGTCCTGCAACGCGCGATCTATATTGGTCGGGGCTCCAATTCGGACACCAAACCGAATGAGAAACCAAAAAAAAAAAAAGACTAGTTGAATATTAATAATTAATAATTCTAGATATTTTGACAAATAAAGGTCATAGATTAACACATGTAGCTTTATGAATAATTTTAAGTAGTTTATCTTTCTTTTTGGTTAAACTTTAAGTTGTTTATCTAGTCCTTTACAATTTATAATATGAATATCAAACACCGAACGATTAAAAAAATACTATTTATATACGTGTGTACCACAAGAAAAAAGTGAAGCCAAAAACAAGTCAATCATTCATCGACGGATTAATCAAATCCACAAGAAGAGAGTAAAGTAAAAAACAAGTCAATCATTCCACCGCCGGATTGATCAAATTATAATACAGATATCTAACGCCGAACGACAACAAAAACACTATTTATATAAGTGTGTGCCACAAGGGGTGAGTAAAGGCTAAATCAAGTCAATCATTTCGCTCACAAATTAGTTAAACTATAATATGAATATTGAACACAGAAAAAACCACTATTTATATAAGTGTGTGACACATGAGGAGAGGAAAACCTAAATCAAGTCAATTATTTCACTCACAAATTAGTCAATTTATAATACGGATCTCAAACATCGAGTGATAAAAAAAAGCACTATTTATATAAGTGTGTGGCACAAGAGGACGCTAAATTCAAAATCAAGTCAATCATTTCACTCACAAATTAGTCAAATTATAAAACGAATATCAAACACCAAACGATAGAAAAAACACTATTTATATAAGTGTGTGCCACAAGAGGTGAGTAAAGGCAAAATCAAATCAATCATTTTACTCACGGATTAGTCAAATTATAATACGGATATCAAACACGAAATGATTAAAAAAAAAATATTTATATCAAGTCAATCATTTTACTCACTGATTAATCAAACTATAATACGAATATCGAACACTGAAAAAAACATTAGTATTTATATGAAAGTAAAAGCCAAAATGAAGTCAATCATTTCACTCAATCCTCAAAAAAAAAAAAAAAATGTCCATTTTCAGTAAAGTTAATCTTCCTGAAGAACTCTTAATCAACATCTTTTGTAGATTACCTGCAAAATCCATAGGCCAATTAAGGTGTGTATCAAATCCATTAAATTCTCTTCTAACTAATAAACACTTTCTCAAAAATCACTTTACTAGTAAAATCCACTTTCAAGAACCTGAAAAACTCATGATCCTATCAAATTCCACCTCTTTTCACACTATAACAATAAAATACAATAATGTTTTTTCAAATTTTGTTAATTTTCAGCCAACCCCAAGTGATCATTTTGTTGAAATATGTGGTTCTTGCAATGGGTTGGTATTGATTTTGAATAATAATGACAGTTTAGTTTTAATAAACCCCTTGACTTTAGATTTCAAGAAAATCCCAAGTTGTCCTTTTGCTCTTGATCCTATTGGTAGTTTTAGTATGTATGGATTTGGATATGATTATGTTAATGAGGATTATAAGATTGTTGTGATTTCAAGATATGATCATGATAATGAATATGAACCTGATATATTAGACATGTTTATGGATATTTATTCATTAAAAGTTGGATCTTGGAAGAGGATTAAGAGTTCACCTTATGATCATGCTGTTGCTGAACTTGCTTCTGGTGTTTTTGTGAATGGTGCTTTGCATTGGTTAGCTAGTAAAATGCCTGATTATGCATCTGTTATTGGTGGTTTTGTGTTGAGTGATGAGGAATTTGTTGAGGTTCCTGCTCCTAGTTGTCTTGATAAAAGTAAATTTGTGTTCGATAAGCTTGTGGTTCTTAAAGGGTGTCTTTGTATGATTGATAATCCGGAGGGTAGTAGAATCAATGTTTGGATGATGAAGGAGTATGGTGTGGAGGAATCGTGGACAAAGTTTTGCGTTGATGGAATCGATTTTTATGACTTTTTGAAACCGTTGTGTTTTATAAGAGATGATGGTGAAGTTGTGTTGAATGTGGATGGGGAGAAGTTGATGGTTTATAATGTGCAAGAAGAGAATTCGAGGGACTTGGAAGTTGATGGAATTACGGATAGGTTTGATAGCGTTGGAACTTTTGTGGAGAGTTTGGTATCTCCTGCCGATCCTAACTTGTTTGGTATTGAGGCGTAATTACTGTTGTTGGAGTCTTGTATCTTCCTTATGTCACATGTTATTGGTGCTTTTGTGTTGAGTGATGAGGAGTTTGTTGATGTTGTTGTCTTGATAAAGATAAATTTGTGTTCAAGGGGTGTCTTTGTATGATTGATAATCCGGAGGGTAGTAGAATCGATGTTTGGATGATGAAGGAGTATGGTGTAGAGGAATCTTGGACAAAGTTTTGCGTTGATGGAATTCCGGACAGGTTTGATAGCGTTGGAACTTTTTTGGAGAGTCTGGTGTCTCCTGCTGACCCCAACTTGTTTGGTATTGATATTGTTGTTGTAGTCTCGTAAAAACCAGCTATATCCGATCGTGGTTGGCCTTTCACACCCCCTAGACACAAGTCCTATGTCCCCGTATTTTGCCACATACATGAGTTCGGTCCTCCAAGTCCTGTTAGAGATCTCTTCAACCTGCTCATGGCTAGATCGATTGTAGTTATTGTTGTTGCAGTCTCACATCGATCTCCTTATTTGGCGTGTTCTACGAGGAGATCAGCAAAGGGTACAATGGAATGATATCTAGTTTGTTCAACTTTAATCAGAGATATCAACTTCGAGCCTTCAGAAGGAAGTCCTCTTCCTCTTCGGTAGGAAACACTAAAATCTCCTACGGCGCAATCTAGTTTAGTTAGGACCAGTGGCTTCGGAACACTGAATGTACAAACTTCGTTTCTTTTTTGGAATCGATCTTCCTGTTTTATGTCGTATACTAGTAGCACTGATGTATAGGTTGTTTCGTTTAGATGTATTCGAAATCTTGATCTTTTGTGTTGTATACAAGTATACTGTTATCATATCTCAATATTGGCCGGACGAGCTCAAATGGAGCGACGTTTCAACCTTGTTAAAGGGCAGCCCCGAGCACTAATGCTCCTGCTATGCACAGAGGGTCTGGAGAAGGTCTATCGTAACGCAGCCTCATTTAAACCTTGTTATTTTGCATTTCTGCATATACTATAACAACTAGTAGAAGTTGAACAGAAGTTGCTACCATATAAATCATAGTAATTTTGGAAATGATATTATTTCAAGTCACTATTTGATTGTTATGTGTATAAAGATATTAACTACTTGTTCATCAACTTGCTTATCAAAATAGATTTTTGTGTCCGGTCCTTCTTCGGATCCCGCCATAGCAGGAGCTTTAGTGCATGGGGCTGCCCACAATATTCGGCAATGACTTGGACCGGTATTGCCTCGATACAACCAAAGCCATTTTTAAATCAAATAACTTCCAATTGGAGCACCCTCTTCGTAATGATCCTTGGGTAGATTCACATTCAACCTCGAATCTAACATTGATCTATCCTAATTAGCCTCGATCCCAAAATCAGAGCTCGATCACATGCTACTAAGTAGTCTTTTCACATTGGTATAGGTTAGACTTTTGAGCTATGAAGATTTAGAAGATTCTCTAAATATTACAAGGTCCATTAATTCTAGCGTCGCTTGTACTTTTTCTTTTCTTTGAGCCATTAATATTCATGTACTCATCTTTACTTTGTTGGTTTAATCAAAGCAAAATAAGCTTGATCGGTCTTAATTTACTTACCTTAATTTTTCAATATATAAAAAACTGAATTTTAACCTAAAATATTTTAGCTAATTCAACTATTCAAGTTTGATTATCTTAGTCATTACACATATATATCTTATTAATCATATTGTATTATAAACTTTGTAATGCACGACATGGACACACGTGCAATACACGTGTCCATAAACTAGTTAACAATACAGCCATAATATACAATTGGGTCAAAATCATTTCCCCTTCCCAACTTTGTCTTAAAAATCAAACTCCCCCTCAACTTTGAACAATAATCATATTCCCCCTTTATCCTAATTGACTTTTTAAAATTCCTATTTTACCCTTTATCATCAATTTTTTTATTCTTTTTTTTTTAACTTCTTTAAAATCATCATATTTTCATTTTTTAAAAAATCATATAACAAAATTTTCATAAAAAACATAAACATTATCTTCTAGGAAAAAAAGTAAGAAATACTAATTTAGTATATAAGCTAATAATGATCTGTATGAAGTAAATTAGCATGAAAAGAAAATTAGCTTTATTAATAATAATCAAAACTATAATATTTATTTTACAAGTGAAAATAATAAGTAATACTAATTTTATAAACATATTTCAATGCAGAAAATACAAATAATAAATGAAAGCGATGAGCCTCTAGTACCACCCCGAACTATGATCAAAGTTGTTACGACATACTCCAATTTCACAGGGGTCCTACTTCCCCTGAACTCAAATTTAGCGTATTTTTATCATTTTTTGTGCTAATGTAGCACCTTTATTACATAAAATGGAGCCCACATCAAAGGTGTCACGCCATCTAAAATGATTGACAAAAGGTATTACGTTAGGTAAAAAGATTGACAAAAATACGCTAAAATTTAGTTTAAGGGGTAATGGGACCCCCGTGAAGTTGACGTGTGTTGTAGCAAATTTGGTCATAGTTCGGAGGTACCAGATGTTTTTCTCAAATAAAAATAAGGTCAAATTTGAAAGATTATATTTATTTATATAAATTATAAAATATGTAATACTCTATCAATGACAACACAACTTATTAATTTTCAGTCCAAATTAATCATTCTTGAATCGGGTAAATTCACATTCAACCTTGAGTCTAACGTTATTCTATCCTAATCAGCCTCGATCCTAACGTCAGTGCTTAATCACGTGCTACTAAGTAGTCCTTTCATACTACAGTATAGGCAAGACTTTTGGCCTATGAACGAGCCTTCTCACAAGAGGAAAAGACATGGAAGACTCTCGAAGTATTACAAGGTTCATTTTGTCTTCTCTTGTATTCTCTTCTTTTCTTTGAGCAATTAATATTCATGTATCCAATCTTTATTTTATTGGCTTAATCAAAGAAAAATAAGCTTGATCGATCATAATCTACTTACCTTTATTTTTCGATTCCATCACTTTTAAAACAGTGAACCCTGATTCTAACGTCGATCTACCCCGATCAGCCCCAACACTTTTTTTAAAACAATCAACCTCGATTCTAACGTCGATCTACCCCGATCAGCCCCAATTCATTTATTTATTGATCCGCGCGAAATTCTAATTAGCCCAACTCATTTATAACCCAAGTTAACAAAAATTTGAGTTTTAACTAATAAATTTTAGCTAATTCAACTTTGCTGGTTTGATTATCTTAGTTATTACAC
>NC_061122.1:231447735-231505313 GCF_002878395.1 Capsicum annuum | reverse complement strand
ATAATATTCTAATTATACACATTGTATGAAAAAAAATCGGTACTAGGTAAAGTAATGAACTAGACTATAAAACGTGGCTGCATCCAAAATACAGCTTCATTAAGCAAGTTTACCCACTAATTTTTGGACATTTGTCTGCCATCACGCTGCCTTTCTCATTAAAGGCCTCAAAACCCCCCAAAACCCTTCCCCCCCTAATCACAAAAAAAAAAAAATCACTCAATTTTCATTCCAAATTAATCATTCTTGAATCGAATAGATTCACATTCAACCTCGAATTTAACGTTAATCTATCCTAATCAGTTTCAATCCTAACGTCAGAGCTTAATCACGTGCTACTAAGTAGTCTTTTCATACTACGATATAGGCTAGACTTTTGGCCTATGAACGGGCCCTCTAACAAGAGGAAAAGACATGGAAGACTCTCGAAGTATTACAAGGTCCATTTTACTATCGCTTGTATTCTTTTCTTTACTTTGAGCAATTAATATTCATGTATCCAATCTCACTTTATTGGCTTAACCAAAGCAAAACAAGCCTTATCGATCTTAATTAACTTACCTTTAGTTTTCGATAAATACACATCACTTTTATTTATTGATCCACGCAGAATTCTAAACTCGTTTATAACTCAATTTAACAAAAAATTGAGTTTTAACTAATAAATTCTAGCTAATTCGACTTTGCAAGTTTGATTATCATAAATATTACACATATATATTTTAGATTGTTCATATTATACTAAAAAAGTTTGTATGGCCAAAAAACAAAACAGCATACCTTGATAAAGCCTGAAATAGGGCAGGTATAAAAAACACAATTCTCCAAGCAGTAAATGAAATTGCACCAATTTTATGTATTAGTGAAAAGACCAAAGGCATACCAACAACATGGGTTGTGGTGCAGTGGATGGGGCTGCTCCACCCTCAACCAGAGGTCGAGAGTTCGACCTTAGGTATGGAGAAAACTATGTTGGGAGTTGCCACCTTAATGGGCCCTGCAACGCGCGATTCAAATTAGTCGGGCTCCAATGCGGGTACCAAACACCGGATAGGAAACGACCAAAGGCATAATTAACTCTGTAGCTCCACCACCAAGATTTCCCCAGCCTCCAGCTATCCCATTAGCCGTGCCAACGACCTTAACAGAGAACATGGAACTCATCCAAAATTGAGTGGAAACAAAAGTGGTAGAGCCGTCAATATGGGTCAGGCCCGTTGGACCAGCCTGACCCGACCCCTCAACCCACAAAGTAATTGTGTAGGCTTGGTGTTTTTTGGCCCATTATTTTGATGGATCAGCCCGGCCTGACCCGTCAAACTCAAAGTCCGTATGAGCTAACTCGAATGGATTGGGCCGACCCGTATTGACAGCTCTATAACGTGACTAAAGAAAATACTGTGAAGAAACGAACAAGAAGTGCATATGATGCAGGTCTTGAACCAAACAAATCACAAGCTGTTCCCATAGCAATTCTCGCGAAAACTGCTGCAATCCCTGCATTTCCAACGGGGTATGTAAAAATCAAATCGATCGATAAATCGAATTGATAAAAATATTATTGGATTATTGGTATTGAGTTATTGAATTAACGGTTTTTTATTGGTTTTATAAAAAATTTTATTGGGTAAACGGTTCTGTTTCGGTTTTAGATTATTGGGTTATCGGTTAAACCGATAATCCAGATACACTAAGTTATTGTTTTATACCTATTTATGTTATATTTATAAATCTCTATCTACATTATAAGCACTATTTATTCACAATTTAATGATTTACAAAGTATTAACTTATTCAGAGCAATAAAGACACAATATAAAGCTCGACTATTATCGTATTGAAAAGCTTGAAACATTTATAGCTTAAAACAATTAGGATTTTTTTTTTTAAAACCAACATTCAGGTCAAGTTTGAAGATTCTTGTAAACTAAAATGCATTGTATAGGATTTTGGTGGTAACTAAGATTTCATTTTTTTTTTGTTTATGTTAGTTGTTGTTATTTCTATTTTATAAGTATTTTCTTATTGGTTAAATTAAAAATCGAATCGTTAAAGACCAAAAATCGATAAACCGAAATCGATAAGAAAATATCTTATTGGTTTGTTATTAGTTTTATATATCTAAAAATCAAAAACCAATAAATCGAATCCATAACACATAAAATCGAATCGAACCGACCGATGCACACCCCTAATTTCCAATATCAGTGGTTGTAAGATCAAGATTGTCACGGAAAATCGGAACAAGGGATAGAGCGGCAAATATGGAAACAAAACAAGCAAAGTTGCTCTACATTCAGTATTTTGCTCCTTTTGAAGGGGAGTCTTGGAGTAACCGGCAAGTTGCTTCTAGGGGTGGGCATGATATGGTATATATCGAATATCATACCGAAATTGAAATTTATTTTACTGCAGTATGGATGTTATGGTATTTGGTATGGTATTTGATAGGAGTTTTAAATTATTTTGGTATTTAGTACGATATTTGATATTTATGCAATAAATATTGAAATATCGTATACCGCACCAAATTTTTTTAATAATATATAAAACTCATATATATTATTTTAATATCATTAAATATATTTATATGTCATTCATTAGTCAATTGAACATGAAAGTAACTTTTATTCACAAATAAATTTTTGGGAAGGAGTACATGCGTAAGTTTAGGTAAAGCTGTTCAAAATTTGCACATTGGACTACTCAATCGTGATTGAAATGTTCTTTTTATGTAATTGATTAATAAAGATAGTTATTAGTCTAATATGATTGAGACGTTTTTAAAGTTTAAAGTTCTAATTTTTTTTATATGAATATATGTAAGTCGAAATCAAATAAAGTATGATTACTGAATTATCATACCGTAAAATATTATACTGGCATATATATAGTACCAAAGTGTGCGGGTCTGTTTGGTAAGGTGGAAATATTATTTTTTACGTAATTTCGTTTTTAGTCCTAAGATTTTCTTTTTTAATCCATTTAAAAATTAAAGACCTTTCTCTTTTTAGTAATTCTTTAATTCTAACTTTTCATGTGATATGTTTAAAAATTAAGATTAAAAGTTTTTTTTGATATATTTAACATATTTTTAATCCAAGACCATAAAATTCAAAAGTTATTTTTTAATTTTTTTAAATTTCGTGTCAAGTCAGAATAGACCGATCAATTTAAAATGAATAGATAATTTTTTAAAGATTAATTTAGTCATTTTCTGATATCTTTCAACAATAATTATAGGATATAATCTCACGAAATAAATAATGTCTTTCAATAACAATTATTCGATATAATATCACAAACTAAAATATGAAGAATATAAACCTTATCCGTATCTTACGAGGGAAGGGAAATTGTTTCAATAGAACTTTGGCTTAAGAATATTTTCTAGTATTTTAGTTAACTAGATTAGTGTACGTTTTATGTTAACATGGACGACATACAACTAATATTAGATTATTCAAATTGTATTAAAATGATTTGTATTGCACGACCTGGACATACGTGCAATGCACGTATCTAGAAACTAGTTAATGGTACAAATATAACATGCAATAACATTTTAATTATACATATTGTATGGGAAAAAATCGGTACTAGGCAAAGTGATGAACTAAACTATAACACGGGGCTGCATTCAAATCAGAATTAGAGAGACGTTGGTCCTTCTTACCTTTGAGCAATTAGTATTCAAGTATCCAATCTATATTTTATTGGCTTAACCAAAACAAAACAAGTTTTGATCCATCTTAATTCTCTTACCTTTATTTTTTAATAAATACACATCGCTTTTATTTATTGATCCACGTGGAATTCAAATTCAACCCAAACTCATTTACAACCTAACTTAAATGCAAAAATTATTTTAAATTACATTGTATGCACATATAATTTGGAGAGTTAATGATAACAATACACTTAAAAGTGTTTTGATTTTTTTGAATTCCATAACTGAACTATTTGCTATGTGAATTTTTCTACCTGAATTATCATCACCTATCTATCAAAACACACACAAATTATTAATTGTTTACACTTTCTACCTTCAGATATGAAACTCAAATAATTAATATTCTGTATGTTTTGATAAAGAGTTGGTGCCACCAGTTTAGGTATGAAACTCAAACGATCGGAATATTTTAAGTGTGATTATTTTGTTACCTTATCTCAATAATGAGAAACATTTGAAAGAACCGAATCTAACAACTAAAACTACTTGTTTTAAAATAATCAGCCTCAATTCTAACGTCGAACTACCCTGATCAACCCCAGCCTTTTAAACTTACATCTTTGTCACTAGAAATCACGAACTTAAAGTTACATACAAGGAATGCTTACAATCCGAGAAATACATTAGCGGACTTCTCACATTACTAGATTCAACACGCACACGCACACCATATTCCCTCTCTAAAAAAAAAAAAAATGTGAAAACCCTCAAAACGCTTACCCCCCAATCACAAAATTTACTTTTCAACCTCGAATTTAACGTTCATTTATTCTAACCAGCCTCAATTCTAACGCCAAAGCTTAGTCACGTGCTACTAAGTAGTCTTTTAATTCATACTACGTTATAGACCAGACTTTTGGCCTATGAAAGAGCCTTCTCACAAAAGGAAAAGACATGGAAGACTATCGAAGTATTACAAGGTCCACTCTTGCGTCGCTTTTTTTTTTCCTTTCCTTTAAGCAATTAATATTCATGTGTACAATCTTTACTTTATTGGCTTAACCAAAGCAAGCAAGCTTGATCGATCTTAATTCACTTACCTTTAGTTTTCGATAAATACACATCACTTTTATTTTTGATCCACACAGAATTCTAATCCAATCCAACTCATTTATAACTCAACCTAACAAAAATTTGAGTTTTAACTAATAAATTTTAGCTAATTCAACTTTGCAAGTTTGATTATCTTAGTTATTACACACATATATTTTAGATTATTCAGATTGAATTAAAATAATTTGTATTGCACGACATGGACATACGTGCAATGCACGTGTCTAGAAACTAGTTAATGATACAAATATAACATGTAATAACATTCCGATTATACACATTGTATGGGAAAAAAAATCAGTATTAGACAAAGTGATGAACTAGACTATGACACGTGGCTGCATCCAAAATGCAGCTTCATCAAGCAAGTTTACCCTGTCTTTCACATTAAATGCCTCGAAAACCCCCAAAACCCTTCCCCCCTAATCACAAAAAAAAAAAAAAAAGTCACTCAATTTTCAGTCCAAATTAATCATTCTTGAATTAGGTAGATTCACATTCAATCTCGAATCTAGCGTTAATCTATCCTAATCAGCCTCAATCCTAACGCCAGAGCTTAATCACGTGCTACTACGTAGTCTTTTCATACTACGGTGTAGGCTTGACTTTTGGCCTATGAACGAGCCTTCTCACAAGAGGAAAAGACATGGAAGACTCTCGAAGTATTACAAGGTCCATTTTATTGTCGCTTGCATTCTTTTCTTTTCTTTTCTTTGAGCAATTAGTATTCATGTGTCCAATCTTTATTTTATTGGCTTAATCGATCTTAATTCACTTACCTTTATTTTTTCGATTCCATCACTTTTAAAACAATCAACCTCGATTCTAACGTCGATCTACCCCGATCAGCCCCAATACTTGTTTTAAAAAAATCAAACTCGATTCTAACATTCGATCTACCCCGATCAGCCCCAACACTTGTTTTAAAACAATCAACCTCGATTATAATGTCGATCTAACCCGATTAGCCCCGACACTTGTTTTAAAACTATCAACCTCGATTCTAACGTCGTCAACCTCGATTCTAATGTCGATCAACCCCGATCAGCCCCGACACTTGTTTTAAAACGGTCAACCTCGATTCTAACGTCGATCTACTCCGATCAGCCCCGATACTTGTTTTAAAACAATCAACCTCGATTTTAACGCCATCTAGCTCGATCAGCCCCGACACTTGTTTTAAAACTGTCAACCTCGATTCTAACATCAATCTACCTTAATCAGCCCCGACAGTTATTTTAAAATGGTTAACCTCAATTCTAACATTGATCTACTCCAATTAGCCCTGACACTTGTTTTAAACCACTCAACCTTAATTCTAACATCGATCTACTCCGAAACTTATTTTAAAACACTCAACCTTGATTAGATATGGGGTGCTTACTATGCGAACACTTTTTAAGCTTCCACCTTTCTTTTATATCTTTTATTACTCGAACTCACAAATTTAAAATTAGATATGGGGGGCTTACTAACAACACACTAGAATATCACATTACTAGATCCCGCCCCCCCACCACGGACTGCATTCCCTCTCAAAAAAGACAAACCGCGGAAAAACCCCCAAAACCCTTTTCCCCACTAATCACAAAATTTATTTTTCACTCAATTTTCAGTCCAAATTAATCATTCTTGAATCTTGATGATTTCTAAGCAAAAAGTTCAAGAATCATTTGTCAATGGGGGGATTAACAAGCAATAAAAAGCGAGGTAATAATCTTTTTTCTTCCAATTTTGATCCCCATATTCCCAAAAAGCTCAAAATTTCAGTCCTAAATTCATCAGTAGTACCAAGTAAATCATCAACTGTACATAAGTTTTTCAAGTACCCGGATCCGATAAACCAGATTCGAAGAGAAATTCATGCTCCTTGTAGGAATTCAAGATTTGGGTATAAGCAATTGAAGGGTAAATTGGGTTATTCAGCTCAGGAAATGGGTAATTCGATATCGAATAAGTATAAGGAGAGTAAAAGTAGTGATCTTGATAGTTTGAGATTTGGGTACAAGGGGAATTTGGATAGTTCAGCTCATGAAATGGGTAATTCGATATCAAATAAGTATGAGGAAAGTAAAAGGAGTGATCTTGATAGTTATAGGAGTTTGAAGAAAGACATTGTGGGTAATTCGGAGTATTCAGCTCGTGAAATGGGTAATTCGATGTCAAGAAAGCGTGAGGAAGCTAAAAGAAGTGATTTTGATAGTTTGAAGAAGGATATTGAAGTGATAAATGTTGTTGATGATGATGATAAGGAGGTGTGGTTTGAGGATTCAAGTATCGAGGAATTGGAAGTGTGGGGTTGTGAAAAAAGTGATCTTTCGAGCAAGAGTTTGATGGAGGTTGATGGCGATGTGAAGATTTTGGATGGTTATGATGGTAAGAGTACCGAGGAAGTGGAAGCGTGGGGTGGTGGAAAAAGTGATCTTTTAGGCAAGAATTTGATGGAGGTTGATGGGGATGTAGAGATTTTGGATGATTATGATGGGAAAGATTCATCGGTGGTGACGGGTTTGGATGATGGAAATTTGAAGGAGAGTGTTGGAAAGATGATAGAGTCATTAGATATGAATCCCACGTCGGATTCATACTTTTATGTCCCGTTGTATAAGAAATTGCTTGGTTCAGTGGAGAAAATAAGTCATAAGCTGAAAAGAATACATTTTCAGATAGGACTTAATGAGAAGTGTCTCGAAACAAATAGGTTGTTGCGACCTCAAAAGAAAGGAGAAAAGTTTAAAGAGGTAGCATGACAAAATCTGTTTTATAATGTGGTTTGCGTTTGTTCATAGTTTAATTTCCTCATTTGGTGTTTATTAATTTGCAGGATGTGATTCCAGAACCATTCGTACCTCTCACTGAGGAGGAACAGGATGAGGTTTCTCGTGCTTTATCTAAATCCAGTCGGTATGATTTATACACATCTCATTTTGTATGAGCCATGAGGCTCAACTTGCAGTCTTTTCACATGTTGCATCTATCTTATTCTGCGCAGGAGAAAGGTTTTGGTTAGCCATAAAAACTCCAATATTGAGATTACTGGAGAAATATTGCAATGTTTGAGACCTGGGCAATGGTTGAATGATGAGGTGATACTTTATGCTCAATCCTCTATCGAGGGGTAGAAGGGTTTAAGATTTAGTGAAGCTGAATGTAGAAAAGAAGAAAAAACGTAATGGAGTTTTAATGTCGCGGATGGCTTGTTCTTTGCAGGTTGTCAATTTGTATCTTGAACTGTTAAAGGAGAGAGAGAAAAGGGAGCCCGAGAAGTTCTTGAAATGTCATTTCTTTAGCACATTCTTTTACAATAAGGTCAGTTCTTTGCCTTTCAGCTCAAAATTTGAGTTCTATAACTGTTGTCGGTTGATGTAGGAGCTTTGTTTATAATAGTTATCTGATAGTGAAAGTGTGGCCTTGCTGATTTATGTCTGGCGTGTACTTCATGAACGTCCAAGAACAATTATGTAATTCATCATTAAGAAAATAAGCTCATCATAAAAAGAAGTTTCTTAAGTTATCAATATGAATGGATGATTTTTTGCCTAATGTGTGGAAACATCAGATTATAAGATGAATTTAGTACTTACATCTATATGTATACATCGATATAAGTCACTATCCATGATCACTCTGCCGCAAACGTTGTGCTTGAAGAGAAGGTACATGGAACTTTTGGCTTTCTTTATAACAGAATCCTGTGCTGCTCTTAAATTGCCTATGGTTGGTAATGGCTTACAATACTTTCCTGATTTCTGCAGTTAATTTAGATGCTGTATGGAATGTGCTGATTAGTGCTTGCATAAAATGCAATGTTGTCTGCATTTTTGCCTTAAGATTTCACGCTCTTTCCATCAAGCTTGCACTTCAATGGAAGAGTAAAGTATTTGTACTAGACTCCTTATCTGATCCATAAGTACTGCAGTTGGCAGTTCTTGTTACCCCCCGTTTTTCCTAGACCGATATATTCAAGAAATATTTTGTTCGTATACTGATCTGTTTCTGTGGTTAGGGTAGCATCTTAGATAGGAGGGTGTGGAGATCTCATATTAGGGTGGTTAGTAGATTTGGAGTGTTGTCACGCTTTTCGAGGGACTTGGCCTTATTCTTGTAGTGTCTTGCTTTTGATTTCTATTATCATCTGTTGTTTATTGTGATTAGGCTATCACACCATTCTATAGTTGTAACTGTTCCCTTTTTAGTTGCTTTGTTTTCTTAACTATCGTTTTCCCTTTTCTCATACCTACTTTTATGCGGTAGTCGAGCCGAGGGTCCTCCGGAAGCAGCCTCTCTACCTCCACCAGGTAGGGGTAAGGTCTCGTACAGACGTACTCTATACCCTTCCCAGACCCCACTTGTGGGAATTCACTGGGTATGTTGTTGTTACTGATCTGATTCTGCTTCGTAGTCCATGCGCTGCAATGAACAAACTATGAATTGACACCAGTTAGTTTCTATATCTAAAGTGGTCAACTTGTTATTTTGATTAATAAAAATATCTGATTTTGTTCACGCTATAAGGTTGCAATGTCAATTACTGCTTATTTATCACCTTACCGTAACTATATGTTGAGAATTTAATTGAAAATCTGCTCATTTTCGTGGAAATATTACTGCATTTGCAGTTGATAAGCGGTAGGGAAGGCTATAACTATCAATCTGTGAGAAGATGGACATCCCAAAGAAAGCTAGGTTATTGCCTCCTCGACTGCGATAAAGTAAAAGTTCTATTATTCTTTTTCCCGTTCTTACTTTGTTTTGCTATATGCTTTGTACTAATTTCATCCTCCTAATTTATGTAGATTTTTGTCCCGATCCACAAAGAAATACATTGGTGTTTGGCTGTTATCAATAAAAGGGATAAGAAGTTCCAATATCTCGATTCACTCAAAGGAAGGGATGTTAATGTGTTGAAAGTTCTGGTAAGTTACCTTGAGACATGTTACCTTCTCTATTCTTAATATTAATAGTTTTTGATATTTTCCTATTCTCAAGCCGGGGGTCAATCGGAAACAACCTCTCTACTTCTTCGGAGGTAGTGGATATGGACTGCGTACATTTTACCCTCCCCAGACCCAGACCCCACTATGTGAATTCTTGTCTTTCTTGACCGTAATATGCAAAGTAGAATCTAATTTATTTGTGACTGGGAAAAGGGTGTTGAGGAAAGAGCAGATCTCATGTTTCTTGATATTTCGCTCTAGCTTGATGGATGTTACAATTTGTTGATATATATGTTCAGGCTCGGTACTTTGTTGATGAGGTGAAGGACAAGAGTGGGAAATCCATCGATGTTAGTTCGTGGAAGCAAGAGTTTGTTGAGGACCTTCCAGAGCAAAAGAATGGGTGCGTGACACTTTTGTCTAACTTTAGTCTAATGATTCCTACCCAAAGATATTTGGTGTAGCCTTGCTAGTAGTCGTAGGGCTTTGCACATAGGTTGGAGTCTCTAGTTAATAGTATATAGTACTCCTTATTTCTGTTATTTCATCTTGTTTCATGTTTTATTACGACTTTATTACTATTTTTTTGTACTGAGCTGGGGGTCTATCGGAAACAACCTCTCTACTTCTTCCGAGGTGGTGGTATGGACTGCGTACATTTTACCCTTCCTAGACCCCACTAGGTGGGGGAATACACTGGGTATGTTGTTGTTGTTCCGCTGTTCTTATAGTAGCTTATTCCTTATCAATTCTTACTTAAAATGAGAAGTAGGCATTTTCTATAGGTCGATCCTAGATTTGCATTTCCAACGCCATAGTTGGTAGTTTTAAGTAGACAGGAACGAGTAGTTGTCGTTCTGCTAATCTTTGCCGGTTTAAGCATAGTAATTTTAGAGATATGTTGATGTTTGTGAACTTATATGTTGTTGCCAGCCGGTATTCCCCAAATATCTCTAGGCTGTTGCTAGATTTTCCTTTTATGCAAGAATATTGAGTCTTTTCTGATCCCTTTGTCAGTTGTGTGCTATCATTTGATTAAACTGGGAACTTTCGTTGTGAACAGGTACGACTGTGGTGTGTTTATGATAAAAAATGCTGATTTCTACAGCAGAGATATAGGCCTTTGTTTTAATCAGGTATGCCATTTGCCGCATCATTATCTGACGCTTTTTTTACCCTCGACGCACATCATACATACCAACTCTGAATGAAAAAGAACCATTCGGTTTTGAGAAAGATAGGAATGTAAGTTGCAACTTTGAATTATGTCGAGTACTATGACACATTGATTTTGTATACTTGTATGCACTATTACTCTCAACTTAACTTGTAACTTGGTTAACTTGAAACTTTTCGTCCCTCTTATTTTCATGTTGGACACATGCTGATCATATCGGGGTGTGAGGAGTGGGGGGTGTTTTCTGCAAAAATCATGCTAATCTGAACTCAGAAGTCTAAATATTGTTTGATTTTCGGTGTAGGGAGACATGCCATATTTTAGGAAGAGGACTGCCAAGGAGCTCTTGAGGTTGAAAGCAGATTAAACATTCTTGAACCTGCGCTCTTTTCTGTCGTGTGGTATATCTTGTGCCCAACAAAGGGATGATTTTGTAGTTCAATATTTGGTCTGTGTATGATTGACCCACCCGAAGCCAACTATTTATCGAGAGGCCAACGTTTTAGTGTGATTGTGTCAAAGTATGTTATAAATCTTTAGGTGCTTAGTTACTATGCAAGAAAAGATTTGATAAGTTTGAGCTTGGAACTGTTTTAATTCTGTCTTTTCAATTCCCATAGAGCATTCAAATATCTTACTAATATTTAAGATGAAATGCAGAGTTGTAAACTTGTGGTTTTTAATATATTCTTGAATGACTGATACTCTTAATCATGTAGCCCATGATAGATATAAAGTGTCCTCCGGAACAACCTCTCTATCTCCCCAAAGTAAACGTAAGGGTCTACGTATACTCTAACCTCCTTAGATCCAGCTTGTGAGAATACAGGGTTCATCAGGGTTCTTTACACTATGTTGTTGTAAAGATATAAAAAGTAGTTGCTTTATACATGATCAAATTACTTCATAATGAACCAAGCATCCCTGGTTCACAATACTGAATGTAATCAATCTTCAAAAGTACCATGATCATAACAAATTTACAAGTTCTGAGATCCAAAGATAAACAAGAAGGGTACTTAACTCATAACTAGAGGAGACAATGTTTTAACATCTGTAGCTTTCAGGGCGTCTCAATAAAATTAGTGGCCTAAAGCTAAATTTTAATAAGAGGTTTTACATACATATAAAAATACTACTGTAATAATTTAGACTTGCCTTATTTGTTCTTGCTTGGTAATCTTTAATGTGGTATGTTTAAAAGAAACGTAACCTTTAATTTTACATATTAATATGATTATTAATAAAAGTAAGGATTAATTCTAGTTAATAAGATATTTTTTCACTTTCAATGGTCACTGTTTGACCGGCCGACGCCGGCAACGGCGTAGAAGCGCCGGAAATAGGTGAAGCCACACCCCCTCCCTCACTCTTCTTCTCTCTCTCTCTCCCTCCCTCGTCCCCCAAGTCCTCTGCCCCCTACAGTTCATTTTGTCATCGCGCCTCTGTCATCTCCGGCGGAGCTAGGGTTTTCGCCAGCTCGACTCCGACGACGGTGAAAGGGTGAAGACGGGTCTGAACCGGTTTAATACAGGAGGTAAGACGTCCACGGGAGACCAGCTCCCGGCAACATCGAGAGGAATCTCAGGTGACATTCTGGCGACGCACAACCAGACTATTTCCGACGACCTTACTCCGGCGATCAATTTTCGACACCAAAATTGTCGTGACCAGCATACGCAGGAGTACTCGGGTGATATCTAATCTTTACTATTTTAGTTGCTTGATATTCTAGTTTCTTTATAATTTTATTTTTGGTTTCTTTACATTGTTTTTACTGTTTTTATTGTTTGTATTTATAGTATTTTTATTTTTGTTATTTTTTGTTGTTTTCTTAGTTACTTCGACTTTTAGTTAATTCCTACATTTTAGTTACGTCCGGCAATTTAGTTTCTTTGTATTATTCTGTTCTTTCTACTTTTCCTGAGTATTTCATATCTTGAATTCATTTAATTTGTGGGATTGACTGTTGCTTGCTTGCTTGACTGTTTGTTTGCTTGCTTATTCCATCTACTTTGCGTGTGCCTTGTTTTTCCTGTCGTTGTTTTATACTTCCTGTTGTTTTTATTATCGTTGTTTTTATTTTCTTGGTGTAGTGGTGGTGGTTGTTGATGGTAGAATAGGGTCATGTCCGAGGGGGTCGGGGCTGGGGGTGGGGGGGTGAGTAGGGCTGGTAGGGGAGTGGGGGCAAGGTCTGGTGTTAAGGGTGGTGGAGAAAGACGTGTTGCTAGAGTTGATAGGCTGAGGGTTGGATCTTGGAATATAGGGACTCTCCAGGGAAAGTCCATAGAGTTGGTGAAGATTCTTAGGAAGAGGAGAATCAATATTGTGTGTGTCCAGGAGACTAAGTGGGTAGGGTCTAAAGCTAGGGATGTGGATCGTTATAAGCTTTGGTACTCTGGAAGCGAGAGGGGTTGGAATGGAGTTGGCATCTTAGTAGATGAAGAGCTTAGAGGGCAGGTAGTTGAGGTGAAGAGGATTAGTGATAGGCTGATGTCTATTAAGTTGGTCTTTGGGGGGTTTACCCTGAACGTATGTAGTGTGTATGCGCCGCAGGTGGGCTTGAGCGTGGAGGAGAAGATCCGGTTTTGGGAGGACTTGGATGAGGTGGTAAGAGGGGTGCCTAGCTCTGAGAAGATTGTTGTAGCAGGGGATTTTAATGGGCACATCGGGGCGTTACCGGGAGGCTTTAGCGATGTGCATGGTGGTTTTGGTTTTGGGAAGAGAAATGACAGTCGTATTTTCATAGGCTCTTAAATGATGAAGGGGAGCGAGTTATTGAGTTAGGTGAGCTAGAGCAATCAGAGGAGTGTCGTGATTTTAGTTATTATAGACGTTTTAAGGTGGAGAAGGTCAGAGAGGTTGTTCGCAGGATGCGAAGGGGTAGGGCGACGGGACCTGATGAGATCCCCGTGGATTTTTGGAAGTTTTCTGGCGAGGTTGGTTTAAGGTGGTTGACCGATCTATTTAACGATATTTTCAAGTCGGCGAAAATGCCCGAGGCCTGGAGATGGAGCACTATGATTCCTCTGTATAAGAGTAAGTGTGACATTCAGAGTTGCAACAACTATAGGGGTATTAAGTTATTGAGTCACACGATGAAGATTTGGAAGAGAGTGGTCGAGTGGAGGTTGAGGAGGTTAGTGTCTATTTCGGAGAATCAGTTTGGATTTATGCCCGGGCGCTCTACGACAGAGGCAATTCACCTAGTGCGGACACTGGTGGAACAGTACAGGGAAAGGAAGAAGGACCTGCACATGGTGTTTATCGACTTGGAGAAGGCATATAACAAAGTCTCTAGGGAAGTCCTTTGGAGATGTTTGGAGGTGAGTAGGGTCCCGGTGGCGTATATCAGAGCAATTAAGGACATGTATGATGGAGCTAAGACCCAGGTGAGGACGGCGGGAGGAGATTCAGAGCATTTTTCGGTCTTGACAGGATTGCATCAGAGATCTACTCTTAGGCCGTTTTTGTATCCAAGGAGAGGTGCCCTGGTGTATGCTTTTTGCGGACGATGTGGTTTTGATTGACGAGACCCGGGGAGGTGTGAATGATAAATTAGAGGTGTGAAGACAGACCCTTGAGTCTAAAGGGTTCAGGTTGAGTAGGAGCAAGACCGAATATTTGAAATATAAGTTTAATAACTCGAGAGAGCAGGACAAGGTGATAGTAAGGTTAGATTCTCAGGTGGTGTGTAAGAGGGATAGTTTCAAGTACCTCGGGTCCATGATTCAGGGGAATGGTGAGATTGACGAGGATGTCTCTCACCGGATTAGGGCGGGATGGATGAAGTGGAAGCTCGCCTCGGGGGTATTGTGTGATAAGAAGGTGTCGCCCAAGCTTAAAGGCAAATTTTACAAAGTGGTAGTCCGCCCGGCCATGTTGTATGGAGCGGAGTGTTAGCCAGTCAAGAACTCTCATATTCAAAAATTGAAGGTGGCAGAAATGCAGATGTTACGTTGGATGTGTGGTCTTACTAGGGGGGATAGCGTTCGGAATGAGACTATCTGGGAGAGGGTTTGAGTGGCTTCGGTGGAGGACAAGATGCGGAAAGTCCGTTTGAGATGGTTCGAACACGTGATGAGGAGGGGCACAGATGCACCATTTTGTAGGTGTGAGAGGCTTGCTTTGGATGATTTCAAGCGGGGCAGGGGTAGGCCAAAAAAATATTGGAGAGAGGTGATTAGGCGGGACATGAAGCAGTTAAGCTTACTGAGGACATGACCCTAAATAGGAAGAGCTGGAGGAAGCGTATTAGGATAGAAGGCTAGTGACTATTAGGGTAGGTAGGGTAGGGCATTACCTGTTTGGTGTATTACTCTTGTTAGGCTACCTTGTTGCATGCTGATTACGAGTGCCTACTATTCTTTGTTTACTTTCCATTGTAGGGGCGTTTTTATGTC
Organism: Capsicum annuum; assembly: GCF_002878395.1. Taxonomy (NCBI): domain Eukaryota; kingdom Viridiplantae; phylum Streptophyta; class Magnoliopsida; order Solanales; family Solanaceae; genus Capsicum; species Capsicum annuum. The sequence continues at coordinate 231,490,010 of NC_061122.1, read as the reverse complement.
TTGCCATCCTGTTCCATGCATTTTGTACGGTTGTGATTACTTATCTTATCTTGAGCCGGGGATCTATCGGAAACAGCCTTGCTACTTCTCCGGAGGTAGTGGTATGGACTGTATACATCTTACCCTCCCCAGACCTCACTATATGGGAATACACTGGGTTTGTTGTTGTTGTTGTTGTTGTAATAAGATGTTACTCATTTGTTAGCAATGCATTAACTTGGATGTTTTGTTAAAACTTTATTTATTAATATAAAGTTTGATTTGTTTGTTTAAAGTTCTAAAATATTTCTTGTAATTTTTTCTCTTTTTATTATTATTAATTTTTTGATATTTTTTAAAAATGTATTTCACAATCTTCAATATTATTTCAAGTGAAGTTGAAATTACAGAGTTTGCTATTAAAAATTTTGAGGCCTCAAAATTTTGGGGGCCTAAAGCGAAGGCTTTATACCCTTGAGCCACCCCTGGCAATTTCGTTAGTCCACTCATGAGAGACTACCATTGTTTTCTTTTCTTTTTTTTTCTATGAGAATTTTAGAAATAGCAACTATAGAGCTTTAATTGTAACTTTTATAGCAACAGTTTCAAAATTATAAAAAATAGCAATATGTATTTTGTATTTGAGTAAACTGTTGCTATTTAAATACATATACAATTAAAGATTCTGTTCCTAATTTAATTCCAATCTGTTTGAATTTAATAAGGGAAAAACGGTTCTTTAGTTTAAGGGACATTTAATTTTACAGATTTCTTAACCTTTTAAAACTCTTTTTTTACCACAACTGTTAAATTACAGCTTCTAATGCAAATTCAAAAACGATTTTCATAATCAGTTTCTCAATGCAAATCCAAAATACAGATTCAAATTTCAAAATGATTTCCTTCAAGTTTTTTTGTTATGCTGATTGACTAACATTTTGAATAAAAGATCAAAAATACAACAGAGCAATTTAAGGTATTTATCATCAATTTAATTGTATTTGTGGTTTTACTAAAATAGAAGTGCAAAATTTGCTGAAGAAATTGTAACAAATTTGTGTAGCAATCGAAGGTTTCAAAAATTTTTAGATTATATATCTATTTTCTCTGTTGTCGAAAAAAACTTGTTTAGGCTAAATTTTGTTTTTCAATTTCAAATTTTGCCCTTATTGTTCTGTCACTCGAAATTTGATATGGAATTTTGAAGCATTAAATTTGAATTTTAGTTTAGGATAACTCATGTTTGAGTAAATTTTTTTTGTTGAATCCGTTTTGAATTTTTTGTATAAACGATTTAGTTGTTGTTATAGTACGTATTTCAGATTTAATTTTATTTTTATTGTTTTGTAATTTCTGGAGTAGACAATGGGAAGTATAGTTGTTCTTATTAAACACTCTGGTAGATGGATATATGAACAAGAATATGAAGATTACAGCAGTGATGCGATATTGCTGAGCATAACCGTCACGTATAACCAACTGTATATCTATACAAGCCAAAAACCGTCTTGAGAACATATGATCTTCCAGTTTATCCTCTACCACACAAAGATGACTGGGTAATTCCGAATGAAATTATGGATGGAGTAGTTCTGCCCCCAAAATACAAGCGCTCCTCCGGAAGACCTCCAAAGAAGTACCGTGAAAAATCTGGACGAGATATGCTTTGAAAGAAAAGCAAAAATTATTGTAGTTCATGTAGAATTAAAGGTCACAATAGGCGTTCATGTAGGAAATACAACAAATAATAAGTTGATTGTTGTATTTAGTCAATAAACAATTGCTCATTTTTTTCATTGATCAAAATATATATGATTTACAATTTTGATAAAAATGTTTGATATTATTGAAGTTTGTTGTAGTTACATTGTTGATATTATACATGAGATACTTTAAGCTACACATACCAGAATTTTAATCTAAAAAATATATATTAGACTCTTTTAATTACCTATGAACATCTATAAAAACTAATAATAACTTAACATACTTTTATGTAAATGGTAACCCAAAATTAAAAATACATATAAAGAAATATGTATTACATAAACAATACATTAAATATATTTTATTTATAAAAAAAATATTCATACATAAGAATGCATTATTCATAAATACATATCCTTTTTCACTTAAATACATACATATAAATGGTAAAAATCATTTATATTTAAATGGAGAACTACATGAATTTTTACGTAATCATATAAATATATATTCAAACAAATGTAAGTACATATATCCATAACTGAAAATATGCTTAAATGCATATATACCTATCTTTAAGCATAAATACATATGCATAAATACGTATATACATATGCATATTTGCTTTATTACATATATACATATGTGTATCTGCTTAAATACATATATACATATTCATTAAGCATAAATGAATATGCGCTATATACATATACAATATGCAAAAATACATATGAATTTGCGTTACATAAATACAAATGTAAATTAAAGATATGTATTATTCATAAATAAAAACGAAAAATTAAATTTATATGTAGAACATTAAAGTTAAACATTAACAAGAAATAAATGAATATTTAGAACATTAAACGGAAATGAATATGTAGTAGTACATAAATACATATGTACACCATTAAACTGTATTGATTTTGAAAATTAACCACAAAGATATTTTCTTTTACTAACACATTAAAGATCAATAATCAAAAAATAAAACAAAGAAACAATAACATTAAAGTTACTGATGGAAGTTCTGGTAAGTTACCTTGAGACATGTTACCTTCTCTATTCTTAATATTAATAGTTTTTGATATTTTCCTATTCTCAAGCCGGGGTCAATCGGAAACAGCCTCTCTACTTCTTCGGAGGTAGTAGTATGAACTGCGTACATTTTATCCTCCCCAGACCCCACTATGTCGGAATACACTGGATCGTTATTGTTGTTGTTGTTGTTACTGATGGAAATTAAGAAATATTCAACAAATTATTTCTCCTGCTAATGTTAAGTGTTGTAAACTAATACACATCAAATTTCATGCACCTCAGTGTGTTCTGTTATCCCAATTTCACGAGTAGGCCTCATTGGTGCTTCATCATTACTTGGATCACACAAATCTTTTTCTTCTGTAGACAACAAATATGTTATTATTACAAAACATCTTATATTGGTTCTTCGTTAACATTGACTTAATACGATCTTTAATGCTGTTGACGGTATGGCATTCTATATGTGGAGCAAATTTCACGCAACACCTATACACCAAAAAAATATAATTATATGTCAAAACAGTGACATATATGTATTTATTAAATACATATTCAAGTTACATTATACAATATATACATAAAACTATCATATGTATTATGAGAATATTTCACTGGTCAATCAACTAAGTTATCAAACATCAAAATACAAAAATTGACATCATCTCATGAATAACAAATACAACTGAATCAAAAAATACAAATATTATCAATAACAAACAAAAAAAGCATATCTAAGCGGTAACAAATATGTTTCCTATGATTTCAAGCATACTAAATACACATGTATTTTATTTATACATACCTATGACAAAAATCATGCTTATGAAGAAGAAGTAAGTATATATTATTGTCAAAATCTAATGAATAACAAATACAACTTAACAATAAATATAAATCTTATCGGTAAACAAAATAAAAACATATCTAAAATATATCATGTATATACTTTATATGTCAAAACAATGACACTTATGTATTTACAGAATACATATTATACTAATATTAAAACATATAGATATGTATTTTATGAACACATGAATGGTTCAACTACAAATCTTATAAGTGACAAATGCAAATATCTTACACACATCTTAAATATAAATACATATCACATCATACAAAAACATAAATAATACAATTCTTAACAGTAACAACACAATGCACAAAATAGAAACCTAACATGTAGCACATATAACATAAATACAATTAGGGACTACAATTCCACATATTAACAACACATTAGGGACTACAATTCCAAATCATAACAAAACTGAATCCAAAAATAAATACACACCTAAAAAATTGTATATATAAAAAACATTTATGGACATGTTGTCATAAACTATAAAATTTTACATATAGCATCATACCTCTTCCACTTTCTCTTCTTCAAATTCATAATCAGATGAAACAGGGCTTGAAATTTTACTATATTCACCTTTTTCATCCGACTTATTCTTTTTCATCGGTTTTTGAACTAATGTGGATTTTGGGATGAAGATTTTCTCAAATCTTTCCGTTCCATTTTTTTTTCCAATATTTTTCGAATTGTTACGGTGCTTCAATCTCGCTTCTTCACTGCTAACACCTCCCTTAGGCTGAATATTAGTAGAACTCAAGTTAAAATCTTCATCTTTTATTTAACCCAATACTAAAAGATGGAAGTTTATCAGAAACTAAATTCATCGATTGAATCCCACTAACTGAACTACTACAATTTGCATGTTGTTCTATTATAGCGGAACTATAAAGATTTCAACACAAAAAAAAAATTCCCAAGAAAAAAAAAACCTAACAGTCGAAATCGTAGAAGAATGGAAAATTTGAAAAAAAAAATCGATAAAAAAATACATGTGTAAAAATAAACTTACCTTAATAGTTGGATGCAATGTTTATCAAGTTCAGAGAGAATTTCGGAATTTGAAAAAAAAAAAGGTGTTGGAGGGAACTGAAATGGTAAGAGGCATGCAAAAAGGGAAGGTAAAAAATTGAGTAAAAGACACGCACTTTTCCATAATGAAGGTAAAATATTGCTAGTTTTGTTATAAGTTGTAATTTTGAAAAACTATTGCTACTAATTGCGACTAATGTCTTAAGGTTGCTAGTTTATGTAATTTTCCTTTTTTCTATTACATCTGATTCACTGTTTGTTTACAATTATAAAGCTTCTATCTTGCAGGAATTACAAAAGGGACAAGGTAAATACAAGTAAGTCGATGCTTTCATGCCTAACGCGGTACCCTCTTTCTACTCAGTATTTCCTGTTCTTTCAATCGATGCTGGAACCTTGCAAGACGCGCCTGAAGGCTGACCAGACTTGCTGCTTTGCGTGATAGCACAAAGCTTAGCTGTGTCACATAATTGTCAATGCGACTTCCAGGTTGATCAACTTCTGCTAGCAGTTTCATTTCCTGAGAGCAAAAGAATATACATTATCACGAGCGCATTACTAATCCTTTTCATTGTCGTGTTAATGGAAACTCAGGGCATAGTAACAAGTTAACGACGTGCAGCTATCATCACCAGAAGAGAATGGACAAAACATTGAGAAACTGAGACGGGTGTGTTCTTTCTAAACAAATAAAATCAGTGTGCTTGTGTCATTGAGCGAAGACAGAAGTGACAAGTAATGAAATGGGGAATACTAACAGAATGGAATCATCCTACTATCCACTTCCTTAGATCCCTATTTATAAGCCAAGACGCAACGGTGCATTACACTAAAAGCAAGCATGAACTCCATAACCACAAGTGATCAGTCAGAGTCAAGTAAGAAAACAGTGCATCCAAGGGAAACACTGAAGGAAATTCAATTATTAGGAAACTCTCAAGAGCAGACAATTTGCAGCTACATTTGGCAATGACAATGCATAACACAAATGCAGAAATAACACTGCGAACGACGCAGGAAGGTAAATAATTAAGCATGGGGTCTTTGCTTACCTCACGAACAATCTCCATTGTATCTTCAATTTCTTTCCTATGAGCAGCTATAAGGGCCTCTTCTTCCTGTAAACAGCAAGAGGACAATTACATCATTTGAGAACATTCACAGAGTTTAAAGAGGAAAAAAAAAAAAGCAAAATGAGAAGCATAAGACATAATAAAGACTAACCTCTAGTATTTCATTGATATTTTCATCACGAGGAGGTGAAGAAACATCATTTTGTCTTGATCCAACACCTTTTGTGGGGGTACTAGTAGATTGTTGTCTATAACTTGTTGAAGATGAATCAACGCTTGCAACATCTTTTCTTGACCAATTTCCTGGTCGTTCTGGCTTTTCAGATTTCTCATCCCTATATGCTTTCCTTCGAGGTGGAGACATTTTTGGCACCTTGTCTACTACATCAGCTGAACTTTGCTGATTGGTTGTCGAGTACAGTTTCTGACCAGCTGGAATGCCATAGGTATTCTTCACCTCAACCCTGTCCCTCTCCATACCACCATAATTTGGCGCCTTTTCCTCCCAACCATTCACGGTAAAATTTGAACCAAACCTAGAGGGTTGTTTATCAAAATCACTAGAAGGAATGTAAGATGTACTTTCTTTCTCCACAGTCCTTCTGCTTGGGTCCGGTATTTTGGATTCTTGAGGTTGCTCATAAGCATCTCCTGCTCCAGCAGAAACCGCCAAAGTTGGCGCTGAAGATGGTATTGAACTCGCACTCTGATCTTTCTTTGTGTTTCCACTTTTGGATAGACTTTTCACCCTGTTAATCACATGTTAGTATAACCCCATGTTTAATAAAAGGAAACAATAAAATCAACCCTGTTTACCTGTCAGCATATCTCAATGTATTGAGTGTATGTTCGCATGATCCTGCATTAGGAGAGATGCAGGAAATCATAACAGTTCTTGAGTTGCCAACAAAGGAATCACGAAGCACCTCAGTGAGTTTGCTTCCACGGAATGGAATATGAATCTGGTCATTGTCAAGAGCCCGGATACACTCTTTAAGAGCCAACAAACTCTTGTTAATTTCTGCTCCTTCAATCCTGAAAAAGAAACCAATACGTTGATTCTAAACATGCTACACGAACAAATTAGCAGCAAGGCCCATAAAATATGCTTGGACAGAGTGGGGAAGGAAATCAAAAGAAAAACAGGCATGATATGGAGACTTTAAGTAAAATTCTGAGAAGCAAACAAGCTTCTTAGAGCTGAATACTTAAACAAGTACATTTTCAGATTGGCCAAAGTGGAAACTCGAAGATGTGCAACACTAGAAAGTAAGGTACTTGACACAGCCAAGCCCTTGATACTTTTAAGATTTAACCCTTGAGATCGAGAAACAACCTAGCTGTTCCACATGGAAACTTCCCTAAAAACTACGTTTAAAGTTTAAAATGGTTCAGCGAAATGAATTTTAGAACAGATGCACAACATCCAAGAGAAAATAAGCCAACAACAATAACATACCAAGTATAATTCCACAAAGTGGGGTCAAGGGAGGGTAGAGTGTACACAGACCTTACTCCTACCTTAGAGGTAGAGACACCGTTTCCGACAGACCCACGGTTCAAGGAAAAAAAGTCCAGGGAAATAAGTAACAGAAGTGCAAGATATAACAGATAACAGATAGTAACAACAGAGAGTAACAGAACAACAACAAAACAACAGATAGTGACAGGAAAGTAACTACACAAAAATAATATGATAGTAGAAGTACAAGAAACAACATATGGTACCAGATACCAAATGACAAGCAACTACACAAGCCCTAAAAAGAAAGATAAAATACCATTTCAGAAGAAATTGGGAAGCATAACGAGGTGCAGTAAGAGTGTGCTATGAGAACTTACCTTGTTTGTCGGTCATTATCAGTTGTATCTGCACCTCTCTCACTACCAGCAAGGTCAATGAAAGAAATCTTCCCGACAACTTTCCCACCCTTGGACTCATTTCCATCATTGTTATTTCTTCTAGACTCCTTGACTTCATTATGTTTCTTGACTGCAAGCTGCAATATCGCATGCGATCTTGATGATTCCTCATTAGCACCAGTTGATCCAGTACTTCTTGCAGCATTTCCCCTCTCAATATACTCTTTTACAATCTGCACATCTGAAACTTCGAATTCCTGGAGTCCGACAATACACACCTGCTGGCGCCCATCTTCCCTCATACAGAGTTTCCTACATAAAAATTATGGACTAGCTGGTAAGAAAATAGCGAAGAATAGATGTTTCATATATGAAGCATCGTATTCATGAAAGCAAATATAAGCAATTTTTACAATGATTCAATCATCTATTAGTTGGACAATCAAGACAACATATGCTCCCAACTACTGCATTACAGCCACAGCCATCAAACCATTTAGGATACTACAGGTTTCCACTTCCTTTCGGTTTTTTACATTCCCCTATTTTGGTGAGAAATTATTGGTAGGAGTACCATTACTCTCCTGACACCATAGAATAAATTATGGGAACGCAATGTCAGGTTCTAAGTTACGCTCCTCGATTGTGTCATGTATGGCATTACCTAGTGTCATTTACGCACGTGCAATTTCCCTTATTTAAGGTGAAAAGAAATTTCCAAGCATAACAAGGGTACCAACCTCCGATCACCAAGAAGATCAAACAGTTTTCCGCCATATATTTCAAAAAAGCTGAGCCACAACTTGAACTTCTGACTACGATAAATTGGCTGATGCAACAACCTAACAAGATCCTCTGCTGCCCTAAGAGGCAATGGTTGCATTGTGTATGTCTTACCACTCCCTAAATCATCAGAGGAAAAAAGGAAAACAAAATATAGTCCAATTATAAAGCAGTGGAAGCAAGTTTAACATTGCTAAAAAAAGCATTGGCAAAATGACTAGTTTTAATTTTTAAAACCAATGTCAAATTACTACTCCTCTACTTGAGAAGCACAACTATCTGCACCGAAAGAGCGTATGAATTTCTTCAGTTATACCATCAGCAGACATGTATGAATATACTTGCTAAACTTAAAAGGGAGAATTATCAAAAGAAGGAACCAAAACATTTGAAATTATATGGAACAAGTAGAAAGCAACAGTTTTTCTTTTTCTTTTTTGAACAAGGCAAGATATTAATGAAGTGGTAAGAGAGTACTAGCACATGAGGAGCAACAATCAGATAAGTGTGAGAAGATAAGAGTAAGCAGCCTCTGGAAACAAAATGAATCAACCAAGCGAAGAAATGCAGCAGACCTGTCTGGCCATAAGCGAAGCATGTAGCTTTTGTGCGTTGAAAGATGGTAGGGATAATTGGTTCCACGGTTGCTCGATATACCTGCAAAGTAGTGGATATGGGATAAAGTTAAAAGCAACTGGGTGGCAATTCAGCTACTGTTGAAAAGATAAAAAACTGAAGGTAGTCCAAGTCAATTTCGAAAAATTTCGAGGCAACCTTTGTATAAAGCAGCAATCTTTGTAACTAAATCTTCTATTTACGTGATGAAATGATACCTGATCATTCGTCACATACTCATCGAGAACAGCGTCAAAACAGAATTCATGCCTCTCAACGTAAGCAGTCAAGTCCACCTTTCATAATACAAGTGCAAAGATCAGATCCTCCCAAATATGGAAAGGTTAAATTAGATGTATCCAAAAATATCGATAAGGTAAGGTCAAAGTAAGTCACTGAAAGGCAAACATCAGCCACTGAATCATGTGATCCATAAAACAAAATCTACATGAAAACGAATTTTAAACCTTAAGTTTGGGCTCATGGACTGTGAGACAATCATTTTCTGATACAGTGACAATGTCATCCTCTTTCCGAGCAACTTCCTTCTTGTTTAAAGGTCTCTTACGCACCTGCCAAACACCAATGTCAGCTTTGGAAATTGCAAAGAGAAAGAACCTACAGATATCTGAACTACCAAGGAAACACATGATGAAGGAGTTCAAAGCAATAAAAAGATCTTTTATAAATCTAGCGGCCATGATTTGATCACTAGATAGATACATCATGTAAGGACAGATATATATGACTAAAATGTCATTTACCAGATTCCCAAGTATTCTGAAAAGTGGCACTCATTGAGAAAGCAACTGAAGAATGAATGTAACATCTAGCAAATGTCTAGAAAACAATTGTGCAGTTGAATTACCAACTACTACACAGTATTATTTCAAGCTGCATATCAATTTCAAATAAATGAGGCTGCAAGAACCTCAGAATCTTTTGTAGGGCGTGGATCCTCAAATAGGGTTCTATAGGCAGTGAATACTTAATATGGTTCTATAGACAAACTCAAACATGCTCTTTACAAAAAATAGCATTTGTTAGCATAATAGAGCAAATTACCGTCTTAGAAATGAATAAGATAATGGTAATTGAATGGTTGGGAATTAGAATTCAATAAGAAAAGATTCCTCAAAATCTAGTTTACTTGCCAAATTAACACAACAAATATCACCATCTCGTCATTTCTTACCTACCAAAAAAAAAAAACTTCACATTTCTAGTAGTATCACGTGTATTTGAACCAACTACTTACCACTACTTTAATCTTTGCCACATTGTTTTCTCTTCCATTATTTTCTTTTTCAGTCGTGGATAATCCAGCTGCAGCATCTGCCTCTGGTTGTGACTTTTGCTGTTGATCGTTGTCACTGTCAAATGTATTGTTTACCCCCGACATGAAAGGTGACACCTCAAACGGTTCTGAAATTGCATGCTAATATGAAAATACGGCCAGAATTAGTAAGCCAAACTCAGAAACATTACAAGACAGATGGCCTGATAATCAGAAATGAGAAATATTTGGATCGCCATTAAACCAAGACTTACTAGTCTAACTATTAAAAAATATCTTGATTCATAATAAGAGTGATGAGTAAGAATAGAGAACACAGCCGGCTGTCCCTACAACCTCTTTAAATTCAAGCAAAATGAGGATCATATCCACTAATAAGGATCTTCACATTATATGACTAGCTATCCATCAGACTTGTTAAAGAAAGATACTAGATATCCAGCAGAAGGCAACACATATTGCTATGTTTACAAATAATAAAACCAACTTATTTGGATTTCATCAAAATGCAGAAAATTATGGTGTGTGAGCTATTCCACAATTAGTGCAAGGCGAGGCAAGCTGTTAATCCCCCCACCCACCCCAACAATGTCAAAAAAATGTTCCAATTTCAGACGTATATTCAGCATTTCTTGTCTCATAAGATCCACAATCTTAAAACTAAAACACTTTACTGTTAATATAATAGCAAAACAGATAATTACAGCTCTCAATCTATCAGTGGTATCTGTTTGTACAATTAGTAGCAAAGAGAATCATAAGTAGTTTCAATTCAGTTAAGAAGCTTTCTAAAGAAAGGGTGAAAAGGCTACAATTTTAGAAACCATCAGTTTCTTTAAATGAACCGATATTCAGTAATTCTACTCATTCATTTTCACCCTTCATCCTCACTTCCTTCTTGAATGGTGAGAACCGGAGGGCCATATTGAGACTAGTATGGCAGGATATGCCATTAAATTATAAATATATTGGTGTTATATTATAAAGCAGCTAAAGAATGCAGGACCAACGAAGGTCCCAGCTAAACAATGTACATTCTTACACAGAAAGTGGCTGAGTAGAGAAGGAACTAGGTACAAGTTAGGTCAAGACTTAAAGGAAGACCCTTACCTCAGTTAAGAGTTCAGTGTCATCCATGGAATGAAGATCCAACAGCCCAGCTCCGAAGTCTCCTCTGAACTCAGGAGAATAAAAACCATCCGTTGATCCAAGACCTCCTGGACTTTGGGCTGTTGGAGTATATGGATCAGAAGCAGATTCTCCATTAAGGTTCAGGTTTCTCATCAATTTGAAAAGTCTTTGTTTCTCTTCCATAGACTGTGCTCCATATCCCTTCAAACAGTATACAGGCTTAAAAATTACTAACAAGCTCAATGTGCAACATCCGAACAAACTAAGATTGGCATACTAAACTGGCATGGTAAAGAACCATGAGAAAGAGATGACAGGTGAATTGGAGAGAGAAAAGGATCAATACTGTTTTGACAAAAGAAAAGGATCAATACTGTTGTGCAAATAGAACTCCATGAACTTGATATTCAGTTGCCGGAATTGCAACTAATTAAGGCCAATGGAGTTCAGGAGGAATTAATGGTTATTAGAAATAGTCAGAATAAAATGGAGAATATGGAGCAATGTGCAATGCTTATTATGAATGCATTCTATATAACCACATCAGGTGGAGGGGTAAACCAAAAAAAAGAAGGCCCTCAGGATATACAGGCTTCAGCAGGACATACAAGGATTATTTAATTTGATTAATACCACAACGTAAAATCTAAGGACAATAAGTGAATATACAATATTTTTAAAGTTATACTTAAAATCTTCTATATGCATCGTGTTCCAGTATGAGGCATTGATGAACATACACCCCCTTTCTAATGACAGATACTGATTTTGTCAAGTTAGATTCAAACAGAAATGTACAAAAACTTCATCTGGTACTTAAACATTAGCAGGAAAAACACAGGCGATTATAAAGTAAGGTTTTATACCTGCATAATCAGGTTTGGAAGCATACGGTGATCCACGCCAGTAGATGCCAAATGCTGTAACCCTGCAGACTGAAGCCATCGCGCCATGACGGCATCTCCAGCATCACCAGACGGGCCAGCATTGCTCGGGTGATCATATAGAGCAGTAGCCGCTACATTGCTCTGCTGCGTCTGACCACCCATGTGGCGCTGTGATCGGCGTTGAGGAGCCAGGAGCCAATTTCAAAATCTGTTATTCAATACTTCAAACAACAGAGAAAGCGTTCAAAAACATTAAAATTTTGCCATTAATCACAAGAAAATATGAAAAAAAAAAAAAAAACTTGTAGATTATGATCCAGGTGCTTACAAGGGGGAGAAAAGTCCAAATCAAAGCAGCACATTCACGTGCTATCACATGTAAATCCAGCAAAGTTGAAAGCAACCAAAAACCAATCGATTTCTACCTTAATTCCAAAAACAAACAAAAAAACGATTACTGTAATTCAAACCTCAAAGCTCAGAATCGTCCCAATACAAAATGAATCATACAATACTACAGATGGTTGTACTGATTGATTGCAGTTGTACTTTTGAGAATTCAAACATACAGACTATAACTCAACAAAATCCAACAGTACAACCAACAACTCATAAATAGAAATGAACAAATCTACGCCAATAAAAACTAAAACACACAGAACAGAACCTAACACATTGCAGAATCGTAAAATCAAAATTACAAAGTACAACGTGTCAAGCCTGTAGTACAACAATCCAAAAATACATATAAGAACAAATCCAGCAAAAGAAAAAATATCAAACACATTGAATCATCAACACTCGCAGTACGATTCTAGCGATCTGCAGAATTGAATAGAACTTCAGATGAGCAAAAAAAATTGTACAATCGTAAAATCAAAATCACAAAGTACAACTTCTTAAGCCTGCAGGACAACAATTCAGAACGTAGAAACAAACAGATTCAGCAAAAGCAAAAAAATCAAATATATTGAATCATCAACACACACAGTACGATTCTGGCGATCTGCAGCATTTAATAGAACTAAACTAACATTTCGGAATTGTGAAATCAAAATTGCTTCAAATGCCTATAGTACAACAATTCACACCGTAAAAACAAACACATCAACAACATTTTCAGTAACTAGTACCTGAAAATAGAGTAATTCTAGATATTCCGGCGATCGGCAGAATTAAATAGAACTACTCAGATAAGCAAAAACATTGTACAATCGTAAAATAAAAATGACAAAGTACAACTTCTCAAGCCTACAGTACAGCCATCCATAACATAGAAACAAACAAATCCACGCAGAAAAAAAAATAATAATAAAATCAAACACATTGGATCATCAACATTCAGAGTACGATTCTGGAGATCTGCAGCATCGAATAAAACCAACATTTCGGAGTTGTAAAATCAAAATTACAATTGCAAAGTGCAACTTCTCAAGCCTAAAGTACAACAATTCACAACATAAAAACAAACAAATCAACACAATAGAATAGAACTTCTCAGAGAAGCAAAAACATTGCACAATTGTAAAATCAAAATCACAATGTACAACTTCTCAAGCCTAAAGTACAACCATTCACAACATATAAACAAACAAATCAACACCATAAAAAATTAATAAAAAATCAAACACATTGAATCAAATTGTACAAAGTACAAATTATCAAGCCTAAAGTACAACCATTCACAACATAACAAACAAACAAATCAACACCGTAAAAACAAAAAAAATCAAACGCATTGAATCAAATTGTACAAAGTACCATTTATCAAGCCTAAAGTACAACAATTCACAACGCATAAACAAGCAAATCAACAAAAAAAAAATCAAAAACATTTTCAGCACCTGAAAATATAGCAATTCCGGCGACTCTACCGATTCCGGCGATACGTAGAATCGAATAGAACTTTCTAGAAAAACAGATCTAAGAGAAATGTAGATAAAATTAAACTTATACCTAATTTCTATGAATTTGAATAAAGGGAAAATTCATTTTGAATTGCTTTGAAGCAATGGTAATACAAAATAATACTAATAATAATAATAATTCAATTTTCTATACCTTTTTATATAAAGGTGTGATATTTTGAAAAAAAAAAAAAGAAAAAAAAAGTACTACTAGAACGGCTTAATTTTAAAATAATTTGGATTGACATATATACCCTTCAAATGAGTGTAAATTCCGAATGTTACGGAGCCAGGTAGAATCGAGGAGATTCAAAAATTATATTATTTGACTATACCGCAATCGAAACGTACAGTGTATTCATATATATTATATCGTTTTGTGTTCGTATTGACAATTTCTGATGTGAATTCGATGTTTGTTCCCCCATCGACCTAGTGACGAACCAATCACGTCCCCCTCCCTCCATCAGTGGCGGAATCAGAATTTTATTGAGGGGTTTTGAAGTTAATATAAAAATTAGTTGAAGAGGGTTCAAAATCTAGTATATATAAATAAACAAAGTGTAATTTTTCATCGATGAGGGTTCGGATGAACCCTGGATAAAAGGTCGGTTCGCTCTGCCCCCATAGGTGTTGAATCTCCTTAGGTTTCGTCTTGTATTTGTTTTTCATACTGTGAATGTTGTTAATGAAAATTCTGACTTCGTGATTAATATTACAATCGTAATTACTTTTGGTTTCCATTTGTACTCTGCATTGAATCACGACTAAATATGAATACATATTGTGTAAGATTTCATTATAAATGAAAACATTCTTTATAAGAAATTTCAATATACTCAAACTTGAATTCGAGATTTCTATTTAGGAATGCATTATGAAATATCTTATTAATTTCATCAAAAATATAAGTGTAAATTATAACAAAGTGATTTTCTATTTTCTTTACTACCATACTTAATTTCTAAAAAATAATTACTCACACATATCTATTTTTGTCAATTCAATGACATGCTGTGGACAAAAATATGTACATTTTATCAGCTAGTAATAATATAAGCAATAAATATCCCTTCTTTATTGTTTTTTTCAATTTCGCCCCAACAAAATTGGCAGAACTAAATAGTAACTTCTGCACAATATCTTGTTTGGACAAAATTGTAGATTTTCATTCTAGTTGGCATCCAATGTTCAATGCATCTACTATAAAACAAATACCAACAAATAACCACAAAATAACAATAATAATAATAATAATACATATATATATATATGTATGTATCAAAATTAAACTTTAAATAGTAACATCAAATCTCTTTATAATGACAATATTTATAAAAATAAATATGTAATAAGTTAATTGTAGTACAAGATACTTGAAAGACGACGTTAATTTATTTATATGGGGTGAAATAATTTCTTTTTTCATTTTGAGTTTTATTTTGAGGCAATTAATAGGAAAGTAGGAAGTCAATTCAAATTTAGTATGTAGCTATAATCTAAATGCTTAATTTTGGAAGCAGGTGGTTAATTAGGTTAATTAATTTAATTATGAGATTGATACCTCAACATAAAGTCAAATCATGTAAAATGACAAAACATCTTAAAATCGAAAAGATTTCAATATTTTCCTAAAAATATAATAAAAAAAAATCATTTATGTTGTTTTAATTTGTAATAATATTATATAAAATAATTTTCTTTTATTTTACAATATATAATTTTAAGTGTCTAATTGCGTCCATCCAAATTTGGAGGACATGTGTGTTAGCTGATGTCAAGTTGAAAATGCATGTTAATGTATTATACCTTAATATTACACGTATAAAAATTTATCGGTTTTAAACTTCATACACATGAAACAAAATCACATAAATTGAAATTGAGGCAAAGTGATTTGCTACGAAGCCAACATTTTCATTGGAGATCATAAATAACTATTTTTTCGGCTAACTTGGTGTTGGTGACAAAAAAAGAATGTGATTCTATATATAGAGAGACTTAAGTAATCGATAACCTTAAACTCGTTTGAAAAATTCACTTAGACACCTCAACGAATTTATTTTCCTATTAGATATTCCAATATTACAAACGTAAATATTTAATAGGTACATATTTCCTAAAATAGGTCTTTAAATACTTCTCCTTAATTTGATTTTTCCCCTCTATTTATATCTGATAAATATTTTATTCCATTATAACTATGTACTTTTAAGAAAAAAGTTTTTTTATTTAGACAAACACACTCTACTAAAACTAATCTATGGCAAATTGTTCCACATATAGTCCCTCGAATCGCATTTTCTAAACGAACCAAAGCCAGTCCAAATTGATCTTGTAAAAGATTTGCCACAGAACAAATACATTTATTATGGTTCATAGCGTTAAGTGCACTCATTCCAAATTTCAGCCCAATCAATGATCGGCGGCGTCCAATATATCTCGTAGTAACAAAAATATAATGTTCAGCTTACGATTCATGTTTCGTCGATCAATCCTTCCTAATGTGTTGAAAGAATTTCTTTTGTAATTCCTTATATAAGGATTCAGGAAATACTGAATCGCCACTTACACAAGCAAATTATTGATAAAACTCCCAAATGACTTTTTTTTTTTATCCAAATTTTTTTCTCGAGATTAGGAACCCGTTTGACCATAAGAATTTTTTATTTTTTTTCGAAAAATTAGTTCACTTTGGTGAAAATTGGGGTGTTTGACCATGAGACTTCCAAATTGTTTTGGATTTTTTTTTCCAATTTCAGTTTCAACTTTATTTATTGTTACAAATGACCTTATTATTTAAATTTTAACAAAAACACTCAATTAATTTCAACCAACTACCGAAGTTAAATGTCTAACTAGCACATTGTCCACTTCTTCCTATTTTCATCGATAAAAGACCTCAAAATTAAAGACAACTTTAATTTTTTCTTCTTCTTCAAAATCTTGTCATGAAACAACGAAACCTTAATCTATTCATTCTTGAAACTCTTTATGCAACACCAACTACAAAGACAATATTATTGTCTTCTATTACTTCTGTTTGTATCTTGTAGGTAAATTAATTAAATTAGATAATGTGGATAGTTTTTGAAAAAGGGATCGTTTGGTGTGAGGTATAAGGATAAATAGTCCCGGAATAAGATGAAAGATAATTTTGTCCCATATTTGGTGTGAGTATTAGTTCGTATCGGAATTATTTATCCCACCATTTACACCATAATGATGGAACAAGTTATTCCTAATACATGGTGAGATAACTAGTCTCGGGATAATTTATCCCGAGATTATCTGAAATTAGTTATCCCATCATATATATATATAGGGATGACTTATCCTATTACTATGGTGTAAATTGTGGATAAATTATTCTGATACTAACCAATACCTCCAATTAAATATAAAATAAAATAATTCTTCATTTTATTTCGAGATTATTTATTCCTTATACCTCACACCAAACAAGTCCTCACGGTTGTGGGTATAAAATATGTAACTTTATTTCACTCTTAACATTTCACAATTGAGCGGGAAGACCAAAAAATTCAAATTACAAAAAATACAATTCACCCCCCCAAAGTCTCAAAAACCTTCATTGAACCTCAACAATGGCTTCGAAATTCTCCCGTAAATTTTCAATGGAGGAGACTATCCAACGAATAGCAAGCGATCTGGAAACTCAAGAACCCATTTCAGAATCATCGTTGAATGATCTGCAAATTCTTTTAGATCACACATTGAAAACGAAAGATCCAATTGATATTGAAGATTTTTACGATGAATTATCGTCGAGAAATTTGTCGGCGACGAGGTTAATTGAATCAATTGCTACAACAATGGATTCTTCACCTTCAATGGTTTCGATTTTAGCTTCGAAAGTTTACTTATCTCTACTTTTAACCCCGAATTCTCCTGTATTTACGCTTTTTACTCCTATGTCTTTTTTGTCGCTGCTTCGTTCGATTCGTCAGGGTTTTAAGACACCCTTTTCGGTTTCACCAAATGGGTCGGGGTCAAATTCGAAGAAGAAAAAGGCGAAAGGTCGGAAAGGAGAGAGGAGTGTTGGGGATAGTGGAAATGAGAGTGAATTTGATGTTAGGGTGTTGTTTATTGTGCTTGAGAGGTTGAAATTGGTGCTGGGGTTAGTTCATTTGGGTCGATTTCCGGATTGTTTAAGGAGTTTAGTACAAACTATGGGTGAAATCGCGGTTAAGGCAGTTGATTTATGTGGGAATTCGGGGGTTTATGGGAGGTTTAGTGAGTTGTGTAGCGAGATTTTGAGTGAAGTAATGAAGGTTGAACATGGGGATCAAGGGGTTTCAGCTGTCGAGATATTGAAGTCATTGACACCTTTGATAATATTGGTGAAATCGCCTGCAAGGAGTTTAAGTTTGGATTTTGTGGTGAGTAGAATGATGGGATTGGCAAAAGAATCGGATGATGTAAAGAAAGTAGTTTTGAATTTGCCTAAGTACATTGTGCAGAAGGCTCCTGAAAAGGCGGAGCCACGGGCTGGAGCTGTTGAAGCAATAGTGGAAATTGTTAAGGTTATGGATTTTGAAGATCAAGATGCGTTTGCTAGTTACGTGGTGAAGATGAGTCAAGGGAAGGCGCAGCTGCGGTTGTTAGCTGTGGATCTTATTCCAGCGTTAATGATGTCGTTGAAGGATCCGTTTGGGTGGCATTCGGATGTTGAGGTTGAAAGTTCGTGGGGTTTGAGTTGTTTGGAGGTGTTGATTCAGCGGTGTTCTGATGCAACCGCTGGAATAAGGGCTCGAGCTTTGACAAATTTGGCTCAATTGGTGGGGTTTTTCTCGGGTAATGATAGGAGTAAATCAGTGTTGAAGAAGTTTATGGGGTTTGATTCAGTTGGAAATGAAGGTTTAATGAATAGTATTTTGAAGAAACGGTGTACGGATGAGAAGGCTGCAGTCAGAAAGGCTGCTCTTCTTGTAATATCCAAGCTGACATCTCTTTCGGAAATTGCTCCAGATGAAGATTTTCTCAAGACATTGGGCATGGCGTGTTCGGATCCACTTGTTAGCATAAGGAAAGCGGCAATTTCAGCTCTTTCTGAGGTTAAGTGATTTAGTGCAATTTATATTGTTATTACACTGATTTATTGCTAAATAGATGGTTGGCAAAGTTTCTATATTGAAGAGATTTGACTCTGAGCCTAACAAATATCACTTAGAGAAGTTGTCTAATTTCGCGACGCACAATGGTTGGTATCAAGTTAAACGTGCTAGAAAATTTCAGTCTTACTAATAACAATTGGATTGGATTTTCAGGATAATTGATTGATTGGTATTTGATGTTGTTAACAGTTAAAAGTGGGCCTCCATTTAGTTTCCTGGATCATCAGTTAGTTATTTTAAGGTAGTCATGTATAAAATAAATGCCAAATTGGTGACCTGTTATCACACAGCTTGTGATAAAGTCGCTCACACTTCCCCATACATACGTAGTTCTAATTTCCTCCCTTCTTTAATAGGCAGAAAAGATGCTGCGGATCCAATAATGTAAAAATGCATTACACTACCATTATATGTACATGGTCATGCAGCAAACTGCTTAGTTATATGACTTTCCCTCCCCTTATTTGAGGAAAGAATACCAATGTCTCATTTTCAGCTACTTCTAGCATTATCGCTTGTGGTGCTTTTTTTACGATTGCCTTCAAACATTTGTTCACATTTATCTTTTCCACTTGTACGTGTTATGCTTACTTCAATTGAGAACTACATGAATCAAGCCCACATCATTCTCGTTTTGTCTTTCTAGGTTTCTGTTATCATTTGACCATTTTTAGGAAAATGGATGCACTTGCACCAATATTATCAACTCCGTGCCTTCTGCGTTTCCTTTACTTCTAGCTTTCAAATGTCAAATTAATATATGTTCTTCTGCATTTATGAGATTGCTCACTGCCTTCTCCATTCATTTTGTGATGTAGCATTTATTACCTAGTTTGATCTCATTCAATGTCTACATTTGCTTTACAGGCATTTAGGATATTCACGGAAGGCAGTGTAGTTAAGGAGTGGCTACATTCCATTCCTCGTCTAATAACTGATAATGAGTCTAGCATACAGGAAGAGTGTGAGAATCTGTTCCTAGAGTTGGTTCTCGACCGTATTTCTAGAGCTGGATCCAGCAATTCCCTAAATCATGCATCTGCGAGTAATTCAAATAGCAAGGCAGCATCTTTAGATATGAAAATGGAATTGTTATATCCTCAGGGAGCTTTAGGTATATTGAGGGAGATATGTGACGGAGAGGTGACACCCTGGGTGAAGAAGATCTGCACAAATTTAGGAAAGAAGAAAAAACTCAAGCCTAAGATTGTAACTACACTTCAAAATATCATAAGGTCGTCCGAATCTCTGTGGTTGAGCAATTCCATGCCAATAGATAAGTGGACAGCTCCTCCAGGTGCTTGGTTTTTACTCTCAGAGGTGTCAGCATTCCTTTCCCGAGTTACGGATTGGGAATTCCTCCATCATCATTGGCAGCTCCTTGATAAGTATAAAGCCACTGGAGATCATGATAGCTCATGGGATCCAGGTTGCCAGGAGGAAGGCCTAAATACAACATCAAACACTTTTTCATGGGCTGCAGATCGTGTATATCTTTTGCAAACAATCTCTAATGTTTCTATGGATCTGCCTCCTGAGCCTGCAGCAGATCTAGCTCATAACCTTCTTCAACGTTTAGAGGAGTTCGACATGCATTCGACAGAGGTATCTGCCATCAGTAACATCTTGCATTATAATTTCATGTGTCCTGCCCAATTTGCATTGGTAGAGATTATATGTAATTTGCATGTGAGGGTCAAACGAGGTCGACAAGTCTCTTTATAATCTAGGTGTTTCATTTAACTTAACTGGCTGCCTGCAGTTTGATTTCAAATTTCTTGAAAGGAAGCATTGATATGAAAGTGCTAGAATACGTTTTTATTTCCGCTTTCCTGAGCTTTCAACTTCAATATGCCTAACCTATAGCAATGGATATATTATTAAGTATTTCAGAAATTCCACCAGCTGCTATGGTATATTACATATATCTATGCTTTAATACTGATAGACAATATTCCTTAAGTTTATGATCTCTCATAATGAAAACTTTCAATTGACTAATACAAGGAAAAATGCCTGGAAACTTTTGATTTACAGAGGGTAATTAGGTGAATATGAATTAGTTCTATGACTTGGTGTAGCAACTTCTCAAAATTAAGGTGTGTTGTCTATTACACTGTGAAGCTCTAAAGGGATAAAATTGAGCTTTTATAATCTGTAAGCATACTGCAAACAGTATAACAATACGACAACAAAAGCAGTTCCCAAAATGGGAGAGACCTTGGTTTCTTGTGTGCATTGTGCTTTTAAACTTCCAACAGTAATTGTAGTTTGAGAACACAAGTTTGTAGTTTGATGGACAGAGGTCAATCAAATTACAAATGCGAACATAGGGGTTTGGTGTTTAAAATGATGCCTTCTGATCTTTGTTTTTCCTGGTAAGTGTGATACAAGAATGACCAAGGAAGACACAAAAACCACACACCAAAACAGTCCACTAGTAAAGAAACCGTGGACCTCTTTGATCACCACACTTGGATTCAAGAACAACGACAAGAACACAAGAAAAGCAGTCCACTAGTCAAGAAACCGTGGACCTCTTTGATCACCACACTTGGATTCAAGAACAATGACAAGAACACAAGAGAATAAGGTGTTTAACACCTATTGGCATCCAACAATCCCAAACTAGATTAACAGTAATAGGATGAAGAACAATAACATTATAACAACAAGAACAATACGGGTTACAATACAAGACACTACCAACGGTTACAACAAAATAAAGATAGAAAGCTAGACAAATGGATGGTATAATTCTAAGAACCCAAGAGCTTATTCCTCTCTTGAACCCTTAACACTACACACAACTATCACCTATTTCTTACAATTGACACAAGAGAGGCGTCCACCACCCAAGCACCAACGTATCAAGCAAAATGCAACACACAAATGATTCCACACTTGTGCAATGCCTAGTTTCGGTTGGACTCTCTCTCACTCTAAGAGAAGTGTTCTTTCAATAATAATAATCAACTAAAGAACTAGAACCCCTATAATGTTCTATTTATATTACATTACAAAATCAGAGGCAAAAGACTAAAGGGCCTTTTCATTAATGGGCTCCAAACCACCCATTGAGTGCACTTTAGGGGCGGGTTTGGGCCTTCTTCACACTTGGGTTTGTGCACCCTTTTAGGCGATCTTCAAAATACTCAAAAAGTGTCCAAGGTCATGATTGTACTCGTATCAAAGTGATTATGCCTTCTGATCATACCTTCGAGGAAAACGGTCATATCTTGCATCACTATTGCCTTGGTGAATAAGTTAGTGCACTTGTAAACTGTTATCTCTCTCTGGCTTGGCTGTGGCAGGTTAATGCGCATGTGAAAGCACTCAGGACTTTGTGCAAGCGGAAGGCTCTGAATCCTCAAGAGGGTGATTCCCTTGTTACAAAATGGGTAAATCAACTAATATCCAAAGCATCCAGATATCTAGATGCATACATGTCAAAGAATAAGGAAGAACACAGAAATGATATCTTTCTCACACCACTTGGGGGTAAGACTGGAAAGGGAAAAAGAACAGTGGCATCACACTCTAATTTGTTACCGGAAACAATAACTGCAGTTCATACTATTGGATCTCTAGTTATTATTTGTCCTTCGGCTAATGTATCAACCATTGTTCCCATTTTACACACAATGATCACTTCTGGTACCAGTAACACTAGAGCTAAGAAACCAGCAGGCCCTTCCATTTCCATAAAGCAGATTGCTCCTTCTTTGTACATTCAATCTTGGCTAACCATGGGCAAGATCTGCCTCACTGATGGGAAACTTGCAAAGCGCTACATTCCTTTGTTTGTCCAGGTATGACTTGTTCCGACATTGCTTTACATACAAGGTCTCTGCATGACTGAAGAATCAACTATTGCAGAAACTAACAAGTTGCACGTGATTGGAAACACAGATGTGTTTCATTTGGATTTATTTTCTGGATATTTCTTGAGGGTGAATATACGGTTATATTTACATGTTATCACTTATCACTGTCACTAAGTTCTTTTAGCTATATAGAAGGCAGACGGGTTTGATGAAAACTTGGATCTCTTTTCTGTTTAAGCATTTGTTTTGCATTTACTTCAGAAAGTAGGTCACCCACCCATTAGGTTCATATGGAGATTCTGCCCATTCAAATTGTTACTCGACGATATAATTTCTGCTACTGAATGTTCTCTATCATTTATGATATCCAGGAGCTTGAGAAGGGTGATTGTGCTTCCCTCCGCAACAACATAGTTGTAGTCATGGCAGATTTCTGTGTACGATATACTGCTCTAGTTGACTGGTGAGTCCATTTGTATTCATCAGCATGTCTATAGCAGCTTGCGCATATCGTTTTCCCTGACATAATTTTTTATGTGCCATTCTTAATAAAAAAGTTACCTATCAAAAATCACCAAGTGCCTACGTGATCCATGTGAACTTGTTAGAAGGCAGACATTTATACTACTATCCAGACTATTGCAGGTACACTCCGGAAGTCATTCTCTTTCTAAATTTTAGGCAAGCTCGTGAATCGTGATTATGCTTTGTTAACTGTCATCTGTCCTTTCTTGTTCTCAGCGAGACTACGTCAAATGGAGAGGAGTGCTTTTCCTTCGGTTCCTGTTATCTCTCGTTGATGAATCAGAGAAGATAAGACAATTGGCTGATTTTCTGTTTGGAAATATATTGAAAGGTTGAATCTCCGCGAATTTAGCAATTAAAAGTATATTATGCATGATGCACTTATTATGCCCTTTTTTGCAATTTCTCTGCAGCCAAAGCACCACTTTTGGCCTATAATGGTTTTGTAGAAGCCATGTTTGTGCTGAATGACTGCAATGCTCATACTGGATCCAGTAATCCTCAGAATTCACGAAATGAGACCCGGATTTTTTCTATACGGTAAGAATGTTTCTGTCTGTTGTCATTATCGCTCGGTAACAAGAAACTCTTCTAACTTCTAGCTATTCAGAGGAAATGACGAGAAGTCAAGGTCTTCAAGAATGCACATATATGTGACACTGCTAAAACAAATGGCTCCAGAACACCTACTAGCCACATTTGCCAAAATATGTGCAGAGATCCTTGCTGCTGCATCTGATGGTTTGCTCAACACTGAGGATACAACTGGACAGTCTGTTCTGCAGGTATCGATTCCTAACCAACCACCTCAGCCGCCAAAAATGAAAAAACGAAAAGGACTTCATGTAAGGTTTATTACTGGTTAGTATCAGTATTTATTGCTGAAGAGTAGTTTCTAAAACCATGTTTCTGTTATTCCAGAACAGAAGGTTGCTTAAAATGCTAAAACCAACCTACATATAGTTTCAAGTTGAAGTGGAAAACAATGGTAGTAGCGCATATTACCTAAAAACCATAATCCGCGGCTTTCCTTAATGTTGGACTACGATAGAAGATTTTGTCTTGTGTTCACTAGCAGTCAGCTTAAATCTTATGTAGTGTGTGTGAGGATTATGTAGATTCCTTCATCGATGGGAGAAATTTTGTCAGATAATAAACTTGTTTTGGTACTCATTTCGAATTGTGTTATGGTCAGGATGCATTCCAAGTTCTTTCTAGTAAGGAGATCCGGATTTCCACTAGCCGCGGTTCGGCCACAGAATCAGGCGACGTGGAAGAAGAAGGGGCAGATGGAGGACCATCCTCAGCAGCAAAGGGAAGAGCAATAACACAAGCAGTAAAGAAAAGCTTAATCCAGAATACAATCCCCATTTTTATCGAATTGAAACGTCTACTTGAGAGCAAAAACAGTCCTCTCACTGGTTCTCTCATGGAATGCCTTAGGAACCTCCTTAAGGATTACAAGAGTGAGATTGATGACATGTTGGTTGCTGATAAGCAACTCCAGAAAGAGCTCATTTACGATATGCAAACATACGAATCCATGAAGGCAAAGTCAGCTGCTGCTGAAGCAGTTGCAACCATGCAAAGACAAGATCTTTATCGCTCACCAAATAATCCTACAACTTCAACCTTCATGAACAAGACTTCCGAAAAGGGCAATACGAAAATAGCTTCAGCCATGGCAGATGCAGTGGCAGCTGTCGCAGCTCGGTCAGTGCTCAGGGAAGTCAATAGAGGAACATCAACTCCACCACTCAGTGCAATGAAGGCACCTAGGCTAAAGTCTCATTCAGGTGGAGCATTAAGCAGAGGAGACAAGCCTCCTGAAGTGATTGAGTCTCTAAGGAGAAGACAAAACTTTGATTCTGATGATGAAAATTGATTGCTCCCACCTATGTTGCTCGGACTGTTCAAAAATATCATCGGGCGCGTGTCGGATCCTTCAAAAGTAGTGCATTTTTGGAGGATCCGACACGGGTGCAACAAACATTTTTGGAAAGTCCAAGCATTTTAGGCTCTCACACTAACATTAATGGAGGTTAGTAGGATTAGAATTCAGTGTTGTACAGAAGTTAGTTCCATTCTTGTAAGTTTGGAAGCTCAAGTAAGTCCTTTTTGCATTAGTAATGTAGCTGCCTTTTGCCTTTCTTTTTGAAGAGGAAGAGAGCATTGTAAATTCTTTTGTAGCTCATTCTCAATGTATAACATGCCTGGTGAACAAAAAGAGGGGAAAAGAAATTCTCCATTGCTAAATAGGCATTCCTTTTCTTCATGTCATTTATACAACAACATAAAAGGGTAGCCCGGTGCATTAAAGCTCTTGCTATGCGTAGGATTCGGGGAAGGGTCTCACTTCAAGGGTGTATTGTACGTAGCCTTACGTTGCATTTCAGCCAGAGGTTGTTTTCTAGGCTTGCACTCGTGACCTCCTGGTTAGATGGTAGGAACTTTGCCAGTTACTCCAACTGTAATCCTACATGTGTGTTCTGGACATGGCAGTGTATGTAGACCTAACCCTTAGGTAGAGAGGATGTTCTCGAAAGACCCTTGGCTCAAGATGTCATACAATTATACTATTAGTAGGTTTTTGGACAAACTATAATTTCATTTTTTTGTATGGGACATGTAATCTCATGGTTTTAGCTAATACCCACAGGCCACAACCAAACATTGGACAAATTTTATATGGAGATAATTCTCTAATCCTTAAGACCAACATGGTTGTGGTGCAGTGGATGGGGCTGTTCTATCCTTAACCAGAGGTCGAGGGTTCGACCCTGGGTATGGAGAAAACTCTGTTGGGAGCGCTGCCACCTTAATGGGCCCTGCAACGCGCGATCCGAATTAGTCAGAGCTCCAGTGCGGGCACCGAACACCAGATAGAAATCAAAAAAAAAAAAATTATCTAATCCTTAAGAGACCACCACTTTATACGTGTAATAAGAATAATAATGTCAAGGTAAAATTTAGAATTAATTTTATTTGAGATGTTAGTTAATCTCAAGATTATTTCATCGCATATAAATAATGAAATAAAATAATCTCGTGGAATATCCGTGCTTATCCTCGTGCCAAATGACTCCTTAAGGTATTTATAAATTGTGAACTGTTGTCGTATAGTATAGGAGAATCTTAAATACACTAGACATACATACAAATATCTATATACAATACAACAACAACAATAACATATGCGGTGTATTTTCATAAGACATACATACAAATATTTATATATTATACAACAACAATAATAAAATATTCAGTGTATTCTCATATTCATATATTATACAACAACAATAATAAAATATTCAGTGTATTCTCACAGAGTAAAATATATACAGGGTAAAGTATACACAGTCCATATCACTATCTGATACAAGAATAATCAAGGATATGGGCTTATGAGAGTACGCGTTGGACCCGAGACTTGGTGTGTGCAATTGAAGAGACAGACTTGGTGTGTGTAATTGAAGAGACAAAGAAGACTTAATTATGCACCAAAAACCGTCCATACACTACACTTGGACTACACTCCATAGACGCCTTTTGTCTTCCCTTCATTAAGGGCTTGTTGGACATTTCACTTATGTAGTTATAAGTCTATAAATAGGCTAGTATTAGGTATTTATTTCTTTAGTTGTTTATTGATATTGAAAGTTGTAATACTTGAACCAAACTCTCTCTAGTGTGAGGAGTGTACCACCTTAGTTTAAGGCTTGGAAAAGCCACCAAATCCGAAATGAGGGTGATGCTAGGTTGGAATTGCTAGTATTGCCAAACATTGTTAGAAACCTTGGCACGTGAGTGGTTCATGCCCTCTTGTGTCATTGTAAGAGTGTTGGTGTTGCCTATTACAAGTATTAAGGGTCTTAGTGTATGACATACACTTAGGTTCTTAGTTCTTGTGAGAGTTGATGTCTCACTTGCTATCCTTACACTTCTTGTAATCATGCTTGTGCTCTTTTCTAGTAAAACCGTGTATTGTTGTTATCTTGTTGTTGTTGTCTTATCATCTCGTGTTCTTGTTGTTGTTGGTTGTTTTTGGTGTAAAGTACACCTTGTATCATCTCGTTCTTGTGGTATTATTGTTGGCCAAGACTTGTTCCCCTTGGTCCTCGGTTTGTCTTGTGTTTTGTGTCTTGTTTCCGTGTTGTGGGTTGCATCCGTTATCATTTAGTATCAGAGCTAAGGCTGGTTGTGTTCCTACACTACCAATCTTGGGCTCTCTAAGTCGAAAAATCAAAAAAAAAAAAGGAGGTGTTGAAAAGCTGAAAATTCCAAAAAGAAGCAAATCTGTCCATTCTTGTTGTCTTGGCCAAAATTGTGTCTTGTTGTTATTGTGGCCGAGATTTGTGCCTAGTTTTCTTGTGATTTTTGTGTGATTTGTGTGTTCTAGTGTTAGATATTTGTTTCCTAACACTAGAAAAGGCGTCTAAGGTCAAAAATATCACAAAAAGAGTAGTGTTCTTGAGTTTGGTATTATTGGCTGAGAAAGTTGTTGTTCTTGTTGTTGTCTTGGCCGAGATTTGTTCTTTGAGTTTAGATATAGGTATATTTTGTGAGTCTTGAGTGTTATTAGTGTTGGATTGTTCTTCCCTAACACTAATAGAGTCAAGATATAAGTTGAACTCCTACTTGTGTTGTTGTTGTTGTGCGAATTCAAAAGTTGGGCCGAATTGTTGTTGGTGTTGTTGTGGTGGATTCAAAATTTGAACATTTAAAGGTGTGTTGTTGGTATTGTGGTTGTGGATTTGTGTTGAAAGAGGTGTTGTTGTTGTTGGGAGGTTCAACTTGAACCTTGGTCTTTAAATCTTGTTGAAGGTTCTTGGTGTTCTTGGCCAATCTTCATGTCTTGAGACAAGAAGAACCTTCAATAAGTAGTGTTTGATCTTAAGACCAAGTGGCAGAGTGTAGTCTTCTTGTTTATCTTGAAACAAGTTCCAAGACTCTTATAAGAAAGGAAAGGGACCAAAAGACTTTCAAAAAATCTTGTTACCAAAAGGGAGAAAGGACACTTTCCAAGACTAATAAAAGAGGAAAGAGCCAAAAAATTTTCAAAAAGGTGCAAGGAAAGTCAAAGCCCTTTTGAATTTGAAAAGGCTCCAAATCTTCTTGTTTTCCTCCCAAAACCGAAACTCTTCTCTTCCAAAGTGAATTGACAAATCCTAAAAGAAAATTTAGATTTCCACAATATTCCACAATCATTCCAAGGCTGCCACATCATTATCCGCAACCAATCAAAGGCTGTCACATCACCCCTTTGTACAACTAACTTATTTTCTATTTTGTAGGTAACTTCTTGGCCATAATGGAAGCCATTTTGGCCCACCTTGATGCTATTTCCCAAGACATGGCTAAGGCGAATGCTGGCCTTGAAAAAGTTAGCTCGGATATGTCTACTATACTTGAGATGATGGAACGAGTGGAGAGTCGAAGGAACTCTCGTGTTTCTACTCCTGAAACCTTACCTCAAACGATCAATCCTCCAAGACCACCACCAAATGACATAGACATAATCCAAGCCACCAAATGCCCTCCAACCCGAGATCTAAATAGGTCACTTCCCTCTCAATTTGATCAAGTCCAACAAGAGGGACTTGGAAGCCAATTACCTCCCATTCAATCTCTACAACCGAAGCTCCACATTACCAAAACAATCCTCTCAACCAAAACTCCACCTCCCCAAAACCGATATGTCCATATAAAGGAGTATGGTAGAAAAGAACATGAGGGACATAGAGTCTACAATGATGCTTATATGATGGAAGGAAAGTTGAGGGGCAGACGTAGGGAACCACAAGGAACCCGCCACCAAGAAAGGAGTTGGGATGTGCTTTGGATGAGATTGAAGACAAGGCTCAAGATAGAGAGGAAGCCGAGGTTCAAAATGAAGATGTTAGCCGAGCCTTGTGTTATTGAGCCCTCGGCTTCCTCATATGTTTTGCGGACTATTTTGTGCCATCTTCATGTTTTGTGGACTGTTTTGAGTGATTTCCTCAAGTGGCCAATTGCATGAAGTGAAGCCGTGAATTTATGGGCAAATTCCTCTCAAGATGGAGAGGATGATACAAGAATAATCACGGATATGGGCTTATAAGAGTACGCGTTGGACCCGAGACTTGGTGTGTGCAATTGAAGAGACAAAGAGGACTTAATTATGCACCAAAAACCGTCCATACACTACACTTGGACTACACTCCATAGGTGCCTTTTGTCTTCCCTTCATTAAGGGCTTGTTGGACATTTCACTTATGTTGTAATAAGTCTATAAATAGGCTAGTATTAGGTCTTTATTTCTTTAGTTGTTTATTGATATTGAAAGTTGTAACACTTGAACCAAACTCTCTCTAGTGTGAGGAGTGTACCACCTTAGTTTAAGGCTTGGAAAAGCCACCAAATCCGAAATGAGGGTGATGCTAGGGTGGACTTGCTAGTATTGCCAAACATTGTTAGAAACCTTGGCACTTGAGTGGTTCACGCCCTCTTGTGTCATTGTAAGAGTGTCGGTGTTGCCTATTACAAGTATTAAGGGTCTTAGTGTGTGACATACACTTAGGTTCTTAGTTCTTGTGAGAGTTGATGTCTCACTTCCTATCCTTACACTTCTTGTAATCGTGTTTGTGCTCTTTTCTAGTAAAGCCGTGTGTTGTTGTTATCTTGTTGTTGTTGTCTTATCATCTCGTGTTCTTGTTGTTGTTGGTTGTTTTTGGTGTAAAGTACACCTTGTATCATCTCGTTCTTGTGGTATTATTGTTGGCCGAGACTTGTTCCCCTTTGGTCCTCGGTTTGTCTTGTGTTTTGTGTCGTGTTTTCGTGTTGTGGGTTGATTCCATTATCACTATCTCAGATAAAGAAGAGTGTTTGTTTCCGATAGACCTCTAGCTTAGGACAGATAAAAGTATAACCACAAAAAGACATAAAAATAAACAACAAAATACATTTTTCGATAGATCACTGATTCAAGACAGATAACAATATAACCATAAAAAATGTATAAACAAACTAAATGAAATAACACACCGCTATGTAATAAAAGAAATAAGCGGGTAAAGTATACACAGTCCATACCACTACCTCAGATGAAGTAGAGTGTCTCTTTCCGATAGACCTCTGACTTAGGACCGATAATCGTATAGCTACAAAAAGACATAAAAAATAAACAACAAAATACATTTCCCGATAGATCACTTACTCAAGACAGATAACAATATAACCATAAAAAACATATAAACAAACTAAATGGAATAATAGAGCAATACTATAAACTATTTATTCGAGATCCTCAGAACACATTACAAACAAGAGCTTATAATTTACATACACAAATACAAGCAAAACACTCCTCCCCATATATTATATCTACAGATTATTCGCTCTGTTTAAAAAAGAATGATCCACTTTCCTTTTTAGTCGGTTTCAAAAAGAATAGTCCCTTCTTTTTTTAGCAACTTTTTAATTTTAACGTTTCATATGACACATTTTACACCACAAAATTAAAAGACATTTTGGAATATTTGACATATCTTTAATTTAATTAATACCATAAGATTCAAAAATCTTCTTTATTTTTTTAAACTCCATGCCAAGTCAAATTAGGTCATTCCTTTTTAAATGAAAGGAGTATAAAACATATACTTAGTGGTAACCATTTATGTATTGCCATTTCCTTTTTGATTCGTCTAAAAAAGAATGTCACATTTTCTTATTTGGTAATAATTTAATGACATTATTTTCATTTTATTCTTAATGGGTCCCACTGCATAAAGTGGAACAAAGACATTCCTATTAGGGAAAAGTGCCATCAACACTCTTCCTCAGTCACAAGTGCATCATGATACTTGCCTATCCTACCCTTAGGCTGAAACTTACTTTGGAAGGCTCATAGCTACTTATGGATCAAACGCCATCATTTATCATCAAATGGTGGGTGTCACCCAACTGTTGTGGCATCACGCTATCTTAAATTAGGTATGATAATTCAATATATCGAAAAAGGCACGAGCAAGGCATGAATCATCATAAGGAAAGGACTGAGGGCTATTACACGATCGATCCCGCTCTATCTAACATATCGTAAGAAAGGGTTCTACTTAGAATGATTCTATTCCATCGTAGTTAGCCAAACATATCGAGATCTAAGAACGATTGGGCGATCGAAATCCTGATACTGCGAATATAGTTGAGTAAAAACAAAGGGGTATTTTTAGGACAATAAAAAATAAATATTAAAATAACTTTAAGAGAAATCATTTTATAAATTTTACAAAGTCTTTACTTATTTCTTAAACTCCGTGCCCGATCAAATAATGACACATAAAATGGGACAAGTTAGTAGTATTTTATATTAAATAAATAAATAAAAAAAATATCGTCGTCATATTATGACTCTTCAACTGATGTGGCGCGTGTGAATTGGTGGGACTATAAAGGCCCCAAATCTCCTCACGTATCTCATTTTTTCCTTTTACCTCAACTCCTCTCCTCGCCGTCCGGTCAATCGGTCGCCTCTTCCGATTTCACTTCCGGTAACAGGTAACTACTCCGCCGTGCAGCTCCTACAATTTTCTCATTAGATTTATTTACGATTCAATTTCATAAGCCCTAATTTTTCCATATTTTCGATCGATTTTTTGGCTTCGTTATGTGTTTATGTGTGAATTTGAGCGATTGTATGAGGAATTGGTTTGGATATTTTGGTAATTAAGGAAATTGAGTTGCGAAGTTTGCGATCGCGGTTCCGTCGTGAGTATCGTGTGATCATCTCCAGTGTAATACAGTTATTCACAGTTGATTATGTGTTTATATATGAATTTTAGGAATTGTTTTGGATATTTTGGTAATTAAGGAAATCGAAATTGCGAAGTTTGCGATCGCGGTTCCTTCGTGAGTTGAGTATCGTGTGATCTCTAGTGTAATACAGTTATTCACAGTTTAAGCCTTTTTTATGCTTCATTACATGTTTCTGTGTGAAGCTGAGCAATTGTATGAGGATTTGTTTGGATATTGAATTGTGAAGTTTGCGATGGCGGTTCCTTGGTGAGTTGAGTATCGTGTGATCTCTAGTGTAATACAGTTATTCTCAGTTCAAGCCTTTTTTTGGCTTGATTATGTGTTTATATATGAATTTGAGCAATTGTATGAGCAATTTTTTTTGGATATTTTCGTAATTAAGGAAATTGAATTGTGAAGTTTGCGAGTATCGTGTGATCATCTCTAGTGTAATACAGTTGTTCACAGTTTAAGCCTTTTTTTTCCGCTTCATTACATATTTGTATGTGAGGTTGAGCAATTGTATGAGGAATTGTTTGGATATTTTCGTAATTAAGGAAATTGAATTGCGAAGTTTGCGATGGTGGTTCCTTCGTGAGTATTGTGTGATCTCTAGTGTAATACAGTTGTTCACAGTTCACGCCTTTTATTTGCTTGATTATGTGTTTATATATGAATTTGAGCAATTATTTGGATATTTTCGTAAAAGGATATTGAATTGTCATCGCGTGTATCATGATTTCTAGTATAATCCAGTTATCGATAATTCAAGCCTTTGTTTTTTTCTTCATTACATGTTTATATGTGAAGTTGATCAATTTGTTTGGTACTTTTGTTATTAGGAATTGAATTTGCACTCATGCTTCTGCTTGTATTGTGGCAAGTGTTATCAGTAGATTTAATTAATTTGAAATACAGTTACTGGCAGTTCAAGCCTTAATTTTTAATATTTCATTGTTTTTTTTTTGCTTCGATATGTGTTTATATATGAATTTGAGCAATTGGTTGGATATTTTCGTAATTAAGGAAATCGAATTGCGATCATATCTCCTTCGCATAATGCAGTTTTGATAAAGCTGATTTTTTTTTTCTGTAAAGTTTTCAGCGATGTGTGCTTCATTTCATGTTTATATGTGAAATTTGAGCAATTTGTATTTTCGTTATTGGGAATTGAATTGTGATTTGCTGTTGTGTGTATCGTGATCCATAGCAGAACAAGTATTTTTCAGTAGATTTTCTTCATTTGTAATACAGTTACTAGCAGTTCAAGCCCAACTTATCAATATTTCATCAATTTTTGCTTCATTACATGTTTGTATGTAAAATTGAGCAATTGGTTGGGTATTTTCATAATTAGGAAAATTGAATTGCAATCCCCTTCTGTGTGTATTGTAATTCCTAGTAGAACAAGTATATTTCAGTAGATTTAATTCATCTGTAACTCAGTCATTGGTAGTTCAGGCACTAGTTGTCAATATTTCATCAATTTTTGCTTCATTACATGTTTTATATGTGGAGTAATTGGTTGGATATTTTCGTAATTAGGAAAATTGAATTGCGATCACGCTCCCGTGTGTATCATAATCCCTAGTAGAACAAATATTTTTCAGTAGATTTAATTCATTGATAATACAATCATTGACAGTTCAAGCCCTATTTTCAATATCTCATCAATTGTTGCTTCATATTACATGTTTTGTGTATGATTTGAAGAAATTGGTTGATATTTTTGTAATTAGGGGAATTGAACTAGTTTTCTTCTCTGTGTATTGTGATACTGATCCCTAATAAAATTTCTATTTCTCAGTGGATTTAGTTCGTGTGTATTAGATTATAGACAATTCAACGTGTTCTTGTAATAATTTTGAGTCATTTGGTAGGTATTTAGGCAGTGAGTTGTGTTGCTGTCACGGCTTCTTTGTGTATCATGATCTCTAGTAGAACTTGTATCTTTTGTCTGATGTTAATTTATTTCTCTACCACTGAAGCCTATTTTTCGGTTTCTGTTTGTGTTAATATTGAGTAACTTGCTTGGTATTTTGGTGATTAGGTGAGTTGAATTTGCAATAACTCCTTCTCCCTGTATCTTGATCCTATTAAGAAGAGTGTTTTTGGTTGGGTGTGTCGTTGTTTTGTCATACAATCATAAATAACTTGAGACCCAATTTCTGTATCTCATCGATAATCTGATTCATTACATGTTTTCGTGTGTGAATTTTGTAATTTTCTAAGTATTGTGGTTTAGGAAAATTGAATTACAATTGTTGCTTCTCTGAGTATTGTGGTTTCTACTAGATGATTTAAGCCCTAATTTTTTGATATCTTCTCGATTGTTGCTTCATTATAGTTTTGTGCAACTTTGAGTAATTGATTGGTATTTTTGTGACAAGGCGAGTTGAATTGCAGAAACTTTTTAGTTTTGTGTGTGTATTCTGATCCAATTAGTATGTGTGTTTTTGATTCGGTTTAGTTTATTAGTAATAGAATTATAAGAAATTTGATCCATAACATCAACATCTCATTTTATGCTTCATTACTTGTCATATTTTCAACTTTTGTGATATTTATCTACATTATTATGCTTCATTACATGCATTTTTGATAATTTTGAGCAATTTGTTATGTATTTTGGTAGTCAAAGAAATTTTTCATCACAGCATGTTTATCGCAATCTCTAGCCGATAGTGTATTTTTCTTTTCCTTATCTTGATTGATCTGATATAGACCAATACTGTGCAGTGCTCATGCATGTTTTTGTGTGATTACTTTGAGTAATTTGTTAGATATATTTTGGTAATCAGGTGATTGAAATGCAAGCGCTGTGAGTATTGTGGTCTCTAGAAGATTGTGTATTTGTTCGGAGCTGTGATTTTCAGCTTTAGAGTTTCTTGTCAAGTTGAGTTGAAGTTGTTGCTTTGAATGCTAGAATGGATGGTAACAAGGATGAGGCTTTAAGATGCATTGGTATTGCCAAGGAGGCAATTGCATCTGGCAATAAGCAGAAAGCACTCAAGTTTATCAGAATTGCACGGCGCCTTAACAGTGATCTATCTGTGGAAGATCTTTTGGCTGCTTGTGAAAATCTGGAGTCGTCGACTCCCGAGTCCTCGAGTGAGGTTAGAAGCGTTGAGAATACGAAAAATGTCACAAGTCGTGTCAAGTCTGATGAGGTATCTGATGGGGAGAGGAACTATACAGAAGAACATGTTCAGTTGATTAGGCAAATTAAGACTAAGAAGGACTATTATGCGATTCTTGGTCTAGAGAAGGGTTGTACAGTTGAGGAGATTAGGAAGTCATACAGAAAATTGTCATTGAAGGTTCATCCCGACAAAAATAAGGCTCCAGGATCTGAAGAGGCGTTTAAGAAAGTATCGAAGGCATTTAAGTGTTTGAGTGACGATGATTCGAGGAGGCAGTACGACCAGACAGGTTTGGTTGAGGAATTTGAGTATAATCAGCAGCATAATGTTAGGCGCAGGAGGCGAACTGGTCACAGCTATTATGATGATGATTTTGATCCTGATGAGATCTTCAGGGCGTTTTTTGGTCGTTCTGATATGTTTAGGACAGCTCATGTTTACAGGACAAGAACAAATGCTGCTCCCCAAAGAGAGGATTTAGGTTCCACTGGGCCTAACTTACTTCTCCTCCTTCAGTTATTACCATTTTTGATTATCATCTTACTTGCTTATCTTCCTTTCTCGGAGCCTGAGTATTCTTTGCAGAAGAACTACCAATATCAGTTTAGGAAGATTACAGAAGATCATGGAGTAGAATATTTTGTTAAATCGCATGAATTTGATCAGAAATATCCTCCTGGTAGTCCTGACCGAGATAACATTGAAGACCATGTTATTAGGGATTACAAAAATATGCTTGGTCGTTACTGTCATATAGAACTCCAGAGGCGACAATGGAACAGGAAGTACCCAACTCCTCACTGTGACAGGCTTCAGACTTTTGAAGTAGCATGAGGTTAGCTAAGTTTCATTTCGCTCGATTTTTTTTCTGTTGAAAAAGTGTTGCTGCTATATTGAATGTGTTGATTTTATCAAAATCCGTATAAAATTCTAGGATGTTTTATGTCATCATTAGGACTCCAAATTCTGGGATGTTTTACGTCATCATTAGGACCTGGACTAGTCAATATTCATTCAACATATTATGCAATAGTGCCTTATCAGGGGTTAATTTGTATCCATGTCACCCAAAACTATTGTACACTTTTTTTTAGTTCACCCCACAGCTTCACAGAAGTATGCATCACCACAGGAAGATATATTTTGCATTGAGGTTCAGAAATGAATTAATGAAGATAGGAGATAGAAAGATTTCTCATGTATCCAAGATAAATTGAAAAAAATAAACTTTCCTCTACTATAAAATATAAACGTTCGATGCAACATAGCTGTCATTGGACGTCATCCACCCGGAGCTCCTGTCTCAGTCGTTGGCCCTAGCGTCAGGCCTGTCACTAATGTTACTTTTCGTCTAGCATTACTAATTTTTAAGCAAATCTTAGTACTCTTCAAAATGTTAAAGGGGCTTTTGAGGTCTTACAACATAAGCTAACCTTTAGCATTACTAATTATTTGTTCGTATTGCTTAAAACTGTATGGTCTTATTTTCCTAACTATGATTGTTTCCGTAAGTTTTTATCTGTATTTCAGGTCTTCTTGATGCATATTATCAAACTATGCAGATTGGTTTTTGGCAGTTCTCTTTTTATAGTGATGACTTTGAGGGTTTGATGTCATTATAGTTTTTTTCCCGAGGCTTAGCTTCTTGATTTTCGCAATTTTTAGAGCAAATGCTGTGGACCATCTTTTATTTCATGCATTTCTGAATGACATATGCAAGTGTACTTGTATATATGTGTATAGGTGACCCTTCCCACTTTCAAGTTATATTAGATTCTTATAGCATGAAAATTAGCATAAACTGTTGTGAGCTCTTTATTCGAGATATTGATACAATTCCCTTAAGATTTCCCCGAATACTTACTTCGACCTGCACTTATCTGATAGATATAGAATTGAAGCAAGTCAAGGCATGATATTTGTTCATATAAACATGTCCTTATATAATATCTAATGCTCAAATGTTAATGGGGATTGCCAGTAATTTTGCTATGTTTTGCTCTATTGATCGTGCAGGTCTATTGACTATAGATGGGATGGAGCGCTCTGGCGCTAGTTGAACATTTTTGTTTGCTAAGAAGAGGCTTGGTTTGGCAGATAAGGCAAGTAATGAAGCTTCATTTCCACAAGTTTTAACCAGCATCGTTCTCGTTTTGTTATGGATGACCAAGAAAAGAACCCGAGGCTGCTGACCTTATTTACACTTTCCTTTTCGCATTATTATTATTTTTGCAGTGCTCGGTACTCCCATCTATTAATCGCTTCCACAACCTGCTAGTACTACTGCTGGTTAGTCACAGGAAACTGAAACGAATGCAAAATATAATGAAATAAGCGTAGCATATTTTCCAGTGATTATAATACCTTGCTTCCGAGATAGAAACCTTGTAATCTTGTATATTAGCCAGTCATGCATGTTCAGACTCTTAAAACTGTATGATGAGTGAAATACGCGCACTAAAACTCTTCGGAAGTTCCTGATTTTACTTATTTGTTTTAGAAGCTAACCAATGCCTCTCCAGGTTTGTATGCGCATCGTGCCCTTTATTACGCTGGGTATGCTATTGTTGTCGTGTATTCATACAAAAAATGTCGTAACATGTTTAAGACGGTAACTCTCAAAAGTCTAAATCATTTATTTTTAAAACTGTGTGTTGATTCAAATCATGTCATATAAGTTGGAAAAGAGGGAGTAATTACAATGAGGTCTTGAAGGAGGATGGTAGGCTATTTCAGACTTTAGGTAGAATATTCTAATAGAATTCAAGTAATGTACAACGCTACAAATGGTCTAGCTGGTCTCCAAACCTAACAAGAATGTGACCACACTCAACCCTCTCTACAAAATGTAGTGTGGGAATCTTAGTAACTCAGTTAGTTAGGTATCCGAACTTTCATCTAGTCAGTGAGGGTAGGGTTTGCTTTCCGACATTGTAATGCCTTCCCCCATTCCCCTTTTCCTACCCTCAATTTATTTAAAGCAAACACACACACCTAAAAATGTAGTACTAACTACTAACGTTAACGATAACCTTCAATACCAATCAAAGGTAGAGCTGGCTGTATGGGTTCTCGTTTTATTCGTTTGATTCCACCGTGACCTTGAATACAGAAAAGAAGAGAATGTGAGTTTAATTATAGTATTTGATTTCTTAATTAATCTAAGTAACTTTCTTGGTTGGTGCAATTTAGATCTGAAATCAAATAATATTGTAGTGGAGGAAAGAGCCTTGGTTCTCACATGGTGTGTCTTCTAGATCTGATGAATAGACTAAGAAAATTAGGATCTTTGGACCTGATGGGCACACAATAGCATAGAAAAATTGAAAAATTCTCCTTAACAATTATTAGTGACTCTCCACTTGGTTTGACTATGCTACAGTTCACATCACCATTGTGAAGAAATGCTCAATAAGGTCGTGTACAATAGATTTTCATAATACCATCTTTTTTGCGCATTCGGGCATTTAGTATATCGGATTGTCCTTCTTTCTCCCTTCACAAAATAGGAGTAAGGTTGCATACATACCATTCTTTAACCTCACTTATGTGATTATGCTAAGGGGTTGTCGTTTGGTTGGAAAACAAGTTAGTCCGGTATTATTAATTTCGGAATTAGTTATTCCATCCTTAAGGAGGGATAAGAAAAATACTAATCCCGGAATGAGTTATTCCATGCATTTTTGTCTCAATCAAACATGAAATAAGCTCCTCTTCTAAATTAATTTCGAGATTAGTTATCCTTATCCCTCCTACCAAACGATTCTAAGTATGTTATTGTCGTTTCACATTTGCTAAGCATATTAAGACCACTATGCTTCTTTTTGTTTTTATTCGATGATCGATATATTCACTTTTAATCTTGATTAATTCAAATTTGTGATATAAGCTTCTTCTATTTGTCGTTTTCGATAAAAAGTTCCTTACGAAAGACAACACATGCATACTAATTTTTTAAAGCCCAAATTGGGTTTTTGATATGTAGTGAAATTAATCGAGATATACAATTCAATTATCTAACGAAAATAATTGATAATTAAACTTCGGTTCAACCCCTTTTATCGAATAAAAGTTTAATTTACGAATAAAGTCTTTCAAGCCCCTTGTGTTTGACACCAAATCTTGTTATTAAGAGATAGGATATTTTATAGGAATAGACCATGTACTTTTTACCATGTACTCTTGACGATCTTGTGATTCTTGTTATTTGAATATATTTGCAGTTGCTTTTACGATGAGTAGGTTGATTTTCAAAAATTTAGTTAGACAAATAGAAATATAGTATTATCAAATATCATATTAAATTAAAATTTAATTTGCCAATTATCGAACCGAAGTTTATAAGTATGAT
Organism: Capsicum annuum; assembly: GCF_002878395.1. NCBI lineage: Eukaryota > Viridiplantae > Streptophyta > Magnoliopsida > Solanales > Solanaceae > Capsicum > Capsicum annuum. Next base: position 231,450,077 of record NC_061122.1, on the reverse strand, counting down.
ATTTGATATTTACTTTCAACTACCAATTACTGAAATATTAAATTCGAACTTTGAAAATACCGAACCGAATATCAAACACCCACCCTTAGCTACAAATGTGATCTATCAATGTTTAAATTGATTCATTTGACTTTAATACATAGAGTGGAACAAGCTAAGTGTACAAGCATTTTGAAATGTAAAGAAAAAAAATTCTATAAATTGTATCTTTCAATGACTTTCAAATAAAGTGGAGTCTGATTCATTTAGTTTTGATTTTTTTCACAAATTAGGTGAAAGTGTAGAAAATTTATTTACGTACCAAAAATGGAAATACCATAAAAATGACTTGTTTTTTTTTATACTTTCTTATAGTATCTTAATGAATTATATACCAATACGAGATATTAAGTTCTACTTTCTGCTTTGAACCTTATCGAGAGTGAGCCTCGACTTCATTTCTAGAAATAAAACTCTAACCGTCAAACCGTACCCCTCTCTTCTTCTCATTATTAGAGGAAGGATAAAGTTTCTCTTACTCGTGGACAAAGGATTGACAACTAAATTCAATCTTTGAGACCCCTTGAAGTAAAGAAACTAAAGTCATCGAGCATAAGCTCTTTAGAGATAGGGCCGACTTTCTTATGATAGTAATTACGAAGGAACAAATAGGGAGCCTAATTACGTATACACCTAATCAAAAAAAATAAAAAAAATCCTTAGTGGAAGATCTTGTAGATCTATAAAATGGACATTGAGATTCAACTACCATGAAATATCCATATAACCTATTCAACTGAATGCAATACTTTCGATATCGAACGCGAATATATGCATGAAAAATAATAGAAAATTTCAATGAATACCAAAATTTGAACTAACAATTTCAAATATACGACACGTTCAGTACTAAAAATCTTAAATATTGAACCAATAGATACATGAAGTACGTATATATGTTGAAAAAATGTGACAAATTAAGTACGAATAATAGATCTCAAATCATATAAATCACATGCCTTGTGTTAGAATCTGAAACTCCAGCTTCTGAATCCGTCTCTGTTTGGTACTTTCGTGACTTCAATCATCGTCATCATCACCACCACCGAAAATCGAGAACCGATTATACAAAAGAAAAAGAACAAGAACAAGAACAAAAGCAACACCGATAGGTGAACCACTAACTCGATGTATCGAGTTTGGTTCACCATTCGAAAAAATATTCGATACGAAAGAGCCATTTGGAGATGATAAAAATTGTATTATAAGTAGTAATATTATTGGCAATAATAGTAAACCTATTGGTGTAAGTAGTTCAGATATAAATTCAGTGATCGCTTCGCCATTTTCTCCAATTAATGATGGAGCGATCATCACTGCTACGACTACCCCGGCTAATAGGGCCGCGTGTGGCGGCCCACGGGGATGTTCTTCGATTACGTTCATGTTAATTTTGTGGGAGAAATGTGAGTGAAAAATAAAAGAAAGTTTGTTGTTGTTGTTGCTTTGTTTTTTGTTTTGGTAAAGAGGAAATGAGTTGATGTGTGTGGGACTTTGTTTGGTCTTATAATATTGTTGAGTTACGCGTTTTAGTGTTTTGTGTGTGTGTGTGTGTGTGGTGGGTGGGGTGGGGTGGGGTGGGAGGTTTGGGGGGGAGTGGGGTGAGTTACAAGTAGACACACGTGTTCTGCGTGAGAAATTTCACGCGATTTGACATGTACGACACGTGTATTTCGAACGATTTATCACGTGAAACATGCATGTGTATTTGTTCAACTTTATGATAATTTTAGTGTCTATTTAAGCAAATTTCACGCAATTTGACATGTACGACACGTGTATTTCGAATGATTTGCCACGTGAAATGTGCATGCCTACTTGTTCAACTTTATGATAGTTTTAGTGTCTATTTAAGCATATCAAAATTGGATGCAGTAGATACCGGCTGAGTTACAAGTAGAAACATGCATCCAACATGACAAATCTCACGTGATTTGATATATAGGACACATGTATCTCAAACGATTTGCCACGTGAAACGACCAGGTCTACTTGTTGAACTTTATGATGGTTTAGTGTCTACTTAAGCATATTCAAAATTGTGAGGCAGTAGATACCGATTGAGTTACAGTAGAAACATGTGTCCTACGTAACAAATCTCACGCGATTTGACATTTGTATCTCAAACAATTTGCCATGTAAAACGCGTATGTCTACTTGTTGAACTTTATGATAGTTTAAGTGTCTATTTAAACATACCCAAAATTGGATACAGTAGATACCGGTTGAGTTATAAATAGAAACACGCGTCCTACGTGACAAATCTCACGTGATTTGACATGTAGGACACATGTATCTCAAAC
>NC_061122.1:231441847-231444735 GCF_002878395.1 Capsicum annuum | reverse complement strand
TATAAAAGAAAATGGTAGAAATTTGTACATTTCATGTAATGAAAATACCAAAAAGATTTTTTTCTTTCATAATTGTTGGTATCATTTTTATTTAAAGTGTCAAGTTGAAAACTCCAAAAATAATTTTATTGACATTTTTCATTGTTAGTCTTTGGTCGTGTCTCTCAAGTTTGGTTTAGTTTGTTAATTAATCCTTTATTGTCCAATCTAGATGAACTACGCATCCCTGATTCTCCTATCTCAGGAGTGAGATATGTAAACAGCCTATTATTGGTTCGGGGATCTTATTTAAAAAATTCAAAAAGATTTTACTCACTCTTCATTTAGAGTAGGTGTTTCATACATTACTTGAAAAGAAAAATACAAAAAAAAAAAAAAGAAAAAAAAAAGATTTTCCTCAATAGTAGTAGGTTTCATTTTTGGTTGATCTTATTTGAAAAATTCAAAAAAAAAAAGATTTTCTTCACTCTTTATTAGAGTAGGTGTTTCATATACATCTTTAAAAGAAAACTACAAAAAAGATTTTTCCTTTAAAAGGTTCAAAATTTATTTTCATATTACATTCAAAATTGAAAATCCAAAAAGATTTTTCTTTGATAATCATAGGTTTTATTTTGTATAGGGAGTTTAAACTTGAAAAATGAAAAAAAAATAAAAATCGTCAATTCTTTTGACAATTTGTTATTTCCTTTTCTTTTTATAGTTTCAAGAAAAAGAAAAAGAAAAAGAAAGGAAAAAGAATTAATTGGTCATTTTGGCAAGACTTCACGAATTACGCACACTTGATTCTCCTCTCTCGGGAGTGAGATACGTAGGTGCCCTACATGGGTTTGGTGATCAGAAGGAAAAAGAGGTTTTGAAAAAGTGTTGAACTCTAACACATTTGTTGTTTTGTGTTGAGTCAGTTTAAGGTGGTTGGTTTGTGGCATTTTGGCTGGTCCTTTACATCACACCAAATCCAAAGGGTTAATTGTGTCCAACAAAGATATAGAGAGTGACATCATGGATCAAACAAAGAATCAGGAAAATGAGAGTTTGAAGCAAGAAATTAGGAGGCTAAGACAACAAATGACAGAAATGCATCGAGCTTGGGCCTGTGGGTTGCCTCCTCCTCCATTTCCCTTTATTGATCCTATAAATACCTTGAGTTCTCCACCACAATCTCAAAGTTAGTTTTCTCCTGTTGTTGATGCACCAAAGCATGACTCAGAATTCATTCCAAGCCAAAAGCATCTCAATACTTCCACCACTTTTCCTCTAGCTCCTCAGCATAAGCCTGCCACATTCACAACACCACATGTCGTCTGTGATCTTGTTGCTCACTCCTCTACTGGGACTTCCACACTGGCTCGCCCAACGGTTGTGCATCCCCATGCTGCTAGTGAACCTATATTCAATACTCTAGGTGATTATTGTTATACTCCTGAGTATGCTTTTAAGTTAACTGGACCACCAAAATTTCTTAATAAGAAGTTCAGTGTGCCAGAAGAGTCGGAGAAAATGGTTGGAAAAATGAAGAGTGCAGAAAATGCTATGAAAATTTCTTCAAGACCTGCGAGTAAAGAAGATGTTTCATACAAAGAATGGGCATGCCTTCAAGCGCTAACCTTCCTTCAATCTTTGAGATGTCAAAATTTGAGGAGCAAGATGGGCATAAGGAATTCGTGAAACATTTGGGACAATATTGCAATCAATTAAGGGAACCTGGAGGGAAGAAGAATGAGAAAGATGGCACTGCTATTGTTGTTGGAGAACGGGCACATCCAAGAAGACGACGTCGTCGTTTCCGTCAGTCTCAAGCCTAAGTTCATACCCAAGCTCTCCATAATCACTCCCAAAATCCATTATACCATGTTTCCCCACCTTCATATCTAGTATATTACGCACAACCATATGTTCAACTCCCTCCTTACCCACAATGGCGCACACCAACTCCTCAAAGTCACCCTCTGATTCCCTAAACATACCAAAGCCCTTCTAGGCCCGATGTGCGATCCAAGTTAAACAATGAAATGAGGCAAAAATTGTGGGATAATTTCACACCAATTGAAGAGTCATATGCCAGTTTATTTCAGAGATTGGAACAGTGAGGCATGATCACTCCTCTCCTTGGGTATACTCCTGACCCGCATTCAAGAAGTTTTGATCCTAACGTACGATGTGCATATCATTCTGATGTTCAGGGTCACGGTATTGAAGATTGTTATGCTTTGAAAAGAGAAATTGAAAAGATGATTCAAGACAAATTGATTATAGTGCAGAACATTGACAGTGAGTATAACTCTAGTCATGCTGATATGCAAACCAGTGGCTAAGATGTCAAGCTGAGCAATTGAGAAGTCACCTCTCTTCCTACTAGGAAAAGGTCTGGTAGTTTGTTTTGTTTTATTTTTTGTTATCTAAATTATTTCAGGGTTGTAGTTCGGGATCTATCTTGTTTTGTCCATTTGTCGTTATGTTCAAACTCTTCTATCTTTTATTTTAATTAAATGAAGTGTCCCTTTCTCCTTTGTGTTTTAAATATGTTTTTGTTTGTTTTCTTTCCACGTTACATTTTATGTTGACTCTAGTGATATGACATGCTAACGGAATTTTCAGTCAGATCCAGTTTAAGCATGAACATTAAATCAGAGGGTTAAAGTTAGAAAAAGAGAGCATCTGAGAAAAAAGGTAGAGTGCTGAGACATTTGGGGACAAGTTCAAGCCTTCTTGAAAAATTAAGCCAATTATTTTAAGAATCACAAGAATAACTTGGTCATCAATGGAAAGACATGGCTCAATTAGGTCAAATAGTGGCTATGTGAACAGAAAGAAAATCAGCTCCACGAAAGCATGAGTCATTCGATGTGAGGAATGTATTACAAAAGTGGAGTGATATGTCGAACAAA
>NC_061122.1:231424022-231441747 GCF_002878395.1 Capsicum annuum | reverse complement strand
TTTTCCCCAAATCAGTCTGTCAAATGACCACGTTACCCTTAGAAATGCAACATTTAGCACATAGGGATGCTTTAGACACATAAGCATGACCTAAAGGCTGACCTATGTTGGGGTTCACTAACAAGGCTGTTTGGGGGAGCGTATGATCGATAGTGGCTACTTTGCTTTCCACCTACTCCATAACACCGATGGCTCCCCCCCTAAAATAGGGGTGACTCAACTAGAGGTCGTGTACAACACGTGTACTATGGACTTGTTGCAGAAAGAATGACTCGGATTATGTACATGATGCCAGATATAAAGCGATAACACATAAAATAAAAACTGTAAACAAAGAGCACGTAGGCACTCAACAGTGATAATACAGTAACATTAAACAACACAAACAAAATGTTCATACACCTATAGTGTCAAACTAAGCCGATACAACCCCAAAATAAGCTCGAATTCTGAAATGATCCCCAGCAGAGTCGCCAGAGCTGTCACACCCTTTTTTCAACTCCAAAAAAATTTGATTTTAAGTTCGAAAGGATTTCATCATTAAAGTGACAAAAAATAAAAATTTTATTTCGAAAAGAATTATTTACATTTAAACTCAGCGTCGCCACTTGGCATAATCCGGTGTGCCAAGTCACCTTTGGAAAATCCTTTTCAAAACGATTTGACTCTAAAACTAATCCGCGAACAAAGATTCCGGCTAAGGAATTCTGTTGACTGGGGGAAAAGTGTTAGGCACCCCTCGATCCCATGGTTCAACCACGGTCGCTTGGTGGAGCATATCGGCTAATTTAAACAGTACGAATGTATAAACCACACAAAGCATGCAAAACAATTAAGCAAGCAAAGAAAAATAAAACAATCCAAAATTTAGTGTTCAGTCCAATTATACACCCCCGAAAAAAGATACTGAAATAACCTACACTAGTCCTAAACTATGCTTTACCCATGCCTCGGGCCTTGATCACGAGTATCCTTTGCGTACAAAATTTTTCGAGGCATTCCCCGATGAGTAAATACAAATGACCTCAGGGCATTCCCCGATTAAATGAATACACTTTTCAAATATGATAAACAAAACATTCAACAAATATTCCAAGAATTCAAACAATTCAACAATTCTAAATTTGTCTACCCGAGCTTACTGTTTGCCTACCCGCTCGATGACATATCACGCTCAACATCAACAATGAATAAAAAACAACAATATTTATTTTTATCAACTTTTAATTCCCGTCGTCCCCAATTCTATTGTCAAACTAATTAACCAATTCTTCGACTATCAAATCCAACATCAACCACGTACATACAATAAAGATTCAAATATGCTAAACAAACAAGTTATTCACACCCATAACAAACAACTAAAATTCCAAAAATAGAATAGAGAATGAGATGAGAAATGGACCTCAATGCCTTATTGATTAACTGATCTTTCCGAATCGAACTGCGTCCAATGGAACCTCAACGTCGAACCTCAATCATGAACCACACCAACTCAATAATGAGAAATAATAATCCAAACAGATTTGATAACCAATGAAAAATCTCAAAAATGAAAGACTCCAGCCCGATATAAAAAACCAACGACAAAATTAGTCCAAATGGAATAAAAACCAATGGCCAAACCGCAAAATTGAAGACCCAATTGATCCCAGAATAGAATCGCAAAAGAAAACACGTCCGAACCCAATTTCAGGCAGAACCAACCCCGTTTCATTCGCTTACGGTAGATTTCACCAGAATCAGACCGCAATGGGTCGATTTCAATTAATTTGGGGATGTTTTTTGCAAATCCCGTTGAACTTGGCTGGAATAAAACCTAAGATGGGGTCGCCGCTACTAGCCGTCAGACAATCGATCTAGCCGAAGCTGGGAGGGGGAGACTGGTAGCGTTCACCGGTGGAGAGGGTGTTTTTCTGCAAATAATCGGTCGCCGGAACGGTGTTCTCCAACCTCTCTCAATCACTTCTCTCTCCCTCAGCTCCTATCTCTATCTAGCATATGTGAGTGCAATTTTTGTTGTGGATAGTGAGGATCCGTGAGATGTTCAATATAGTGTCCCTGTGTGTGTCGTGAGGGTGAGTCCCAAAAAAAGAAAGAAGAAATGGCGATGATGGTGACCTCTCCTAAGTTGTTTTTCTTTTCCGTCTACTGTGCGTGTATATAAAATGTGGAGAAGAAGATGGTGACCCCCCAGTCAATTCTCTCTTTGTTCGTCTCTTTCTCTCTCTCTGTGTGTAGTGTGTGAATTTCATGTGAGAGCCAAGAAAAATTGTAACACCCCATATTCAAGTACATGTATTGGCGTATTCAAGTATGTGTATTGGTCTTATTAATATAGAATTAATTTTTTTATTTTATTTATACCGAAATTTGCCCGTCGATGGTCCATGCGAAGGTTATTGAATAAGTTTTCCAACGATATAAAGATTTTCAAAAACGGATAGGTTTCAGATATAATCGAGCACGTTCGAAACTATAAAACGGTGGCCGGGATATTTGGGAATAGTAAATGTGCAGGAAAATTTCCTGCACACAAACTACTGAGGCCAGCCGAATTTTTGGGTCAACTTCGAATGATCATAACTCCCTTAATATAATGAACTGGGAGAGCTGCGACCTATGAAAAGAAATATCTTTGAGTCTCCTTTCCAATGCAATTGGTTTCATCCAAATCCAACGCCTGAGTAAGGAGTTATACTCGTTACACTTCAGCCTATCAAAATAGATTTTTAGGGTCAACTTCAAACGACCATAACTCCTTGTACAGGACGAACTGGGTGGTCTACTTTATATAAAATGAAAGACCTTTGAGTTATATTTCCAACGATACCAATTTCACCCAAATCCGATATCAGAGCAAAGAGTTATGGTCGATCTACTTTAGCTTACCAAAACAGTCCACCAAAGGACAGATTTGACATTATTTAAATTTTAAAGGCATTTTGGTCATTCCCTATTATATTATGGACGGGAATATGTGTATATATACATGTATATGAGTTCAAAAACTCATTTTCATCATCAATCATAGAGAAAGAACAAACCCTAGCCAAATTTGACCTTTAAATTACTTTTGATTCAACCGTAGAAATTTCAAAGTAATCCGATAACTGCGTTTGTCATCTCGAGAGCTTCGAACGGCACCTATTATTTGAGCAAGCAGGATTGCATAATCAAGAGGTGAATTATAAGGTATGAATATTGTTTGTCTTTGTTCTCTTCCATATGTATATGTGTGATAGAGGATTATATGTATTAGTTGTTATTGAAAGGTGATGAAAATAGGGTTGTGGACTATTTTGCATGATTTGATTGTATTGAATTGTGGAAGGTGGATATGGTAATTGAGTTATGGAAGGTGGATATGGTGATATACTATTGAATTGATGATTATTTATGTCTATGGCTCAATTTGGTTTAATGGATTGGTTGGAAGGATAAATGAATTCAAACTTGATATTGGAGGATGTTGTATGAATATGAATGGAATGTGAATGTAATTGGAGTATAAGAGGGTTAAAGTGACACCCTTTATGGTGTAATTAAGACTTACTACTTAACCACTAGTTTGGTGAATTCAAATAATTGAATTGTGACGTTTGGTCGCTAATACTAGATTTCTATATATGTTCATTGTAGATAAGTAATTCGAAAAGATGAGAAGTCCATTTGGGAATAGTATTGAAGGTTGACAGTCAGGTATGTAAAGCATACTCTATACCATATCTTTGGCATGAAAGTGAACAATTGTTCTATTAAGAAAGTTTCCAAAGTTATTCAGTAACATGTGATCCATAATGGTTTTGTATGATGTCCTGTGTTACCAATGAACTTATTTCCACCCTACAAGATGTCAAGACATTCCAATACTTACTTGTTTTCCAAATCTTACATGTTTATTGCACTAATGAATGTTAGAAGGTATCCGGTTACTCAAACAAGATCCATGTGCTATTAATGACTCCAAAACGTTTCATTGATATACCAATAAGTTCCTACTTCATTGTTATGGCATTGATGACTCCAAAACACTTCATTGATGTGCCAATGAGTTCTTACTTTATTGTTATTGAATTGATGGTCTGTTTATATGTCTCTTATTGATGTATCATTGTTTCAAAGTATCAAAAATGTGGTGGCAACCGAAATAACAATCTCAAAGATTAATTGAACTAAATGATGAAAGTTCTCTCTTATCGGGTGGTATCCCAGGGGCATAAACCTATCATGGGTCGATCCTTATTTATGTGTTTATGGGTGGTATCCCAAGGGCATAAGTCTATTATGGGTCAATCCCAGTTGATATGTACTGGAGGCAGCCTAATGGTCACAGTACAGTACAGTAATGATTACAAAGATGATAAGAACGAAGGTAAAGTGATTGAATAAATACAATGTACAGGTTGTCACAAGTTCTAGTAAGTGTGGTCCACTCCTATTACGATTTATTCACTTGTTTCTGATTTCTATTGAGCTCCTATATCATATGTGATTATCTACAGCTTTACATACTCAGTACATATTTCGTACTGACGTCCCTACGGGGGATCTGCATTTCATACTGCAGGCATAGATACCTCAGCTCATACACCGCACAAGTAGGAATCAGGATATCCAGCTGCTCTTGGTGAGCTCCAGTTTGCTTCGGGGCTTTCCGTGTCATATTCAGTCACTTTTGGTATTGTATAGAAGTTAGTTATATGGCGGGGTGTGTCCCGACCTTAGTTAAACTCTGTGTATTGTTTAGAGGCTTTGTAGACCTAATGTACAGTCAAGGTGGTGTTTTGTTAGTAGACGTGATGGCTCCAACGGCCAAGTATTGTATATACATATATATGTGTGCTCGAGCTTATACAAGTGATTATTTCTTTTTATATGCGACATGATGTTGTCCGAATTTCGGGTTGTCATAGAGGTATGCATGGGAAGTATAAGGTTATGAGCTGGTTCTCCCGGACCTCCTCGGTTACGGGTGCCAGTCCGCCCCAATAGGATTTGAGGTGTGACAAAAATATTGCTCCGTTCTCCTCTCCCCTGGGTCCCTTTTTTTGGTTCTCTTATGGGAAAACAAAGGAAAAAAATATAAAGGGGAGGGGGGCTGAGGTGGGTGTAGGGGTAGGTAGGGTGAGGTAGTGAGTTGTCCTCATTTGATAGGGAGGGTTGTTAAATTTGTTATTAAGAGAATATTGGGGATTGGGTTTGTTATTTTTGTCATTTTGTGAAAAAAAATTATAGAACGGGTGAAGGTACGTGGTAAGGTGAGATAACAAAAATGAATAAAATAAAGCTTCGGGAGGGACAAAATTAGGTGTCTACAATCACCATTTCCAATGGCACCATCATCATCAACCACCTGGCAAATCCCTACTACCGACCAACTCATCGATCACAACTAACACCACCACTAACTACCACTAATATATCATCAACCTCTACACATTCTTCGACTGTCACCACCACCATTGTCACTAGTGTCACCACCTCTACCACCACTTCAATCACTACCATCGCTACAATCTATCTCTACTAACAACCATCTTCATCATCACAGCTAATAACGTCTCCAACTACCATCAGCACATCATCAACCATCATGTGTTCATTTTTAAACCATCACAATCAACATCTCCAGCTACTAATATCAACCAACTTCACATCACAACCACCACTAGCCCTTCAATCGTCACTATCATAATAGTCACTACAATACCAACCATCACAACTATCACCACCAACATTACTAATTACTAACATCAATCATTGACACCGCAACCACTATTATAAATCATCTCCACTATCACTAACAAACATAAATGTTTCTTTTTTCAATCAAATTATAATTTTATTGTATTAAATCACATATTTTTCTAATACATAATTAGTTTTTTATTTTAATTATATATATAATAATTTTTTCTACAATCATATGGACAACATCTTAATCATTCAGATATACATTTAGATTTAGACATCTAAATCTTAATAAAAATAAATGCAGTCTAAGACTGTAATGCAGTATTACTATGTACTGACATGAGTTTGAAAATACTAAATGATTTATTTTCTAGTCATAGGAAGAAGATATTACTAGAATATTAATTAGAAATTTGGAGGCAAAATAATTACACTTGGAATAGCTTAAATTGCTAAACAGCAAAGTGAAGAAAGCCACTAGTCTTCAAAATTTATGCAAATCCCTCCACTTTTTTTTCTTCTTATGACCTCAGACTCTTAGATCTAACATAAAAAAAAATTAAAAAAATTAAAAATAAACAACAAGAAAAAAAAATTAACATAATTTTTTTTTATTTTCATCATGGGATCTATTGATAATCATGAGTTGATTGAGAAAAATTATAAAAAACACAACATGATGAAGAGTTTTTCATTGAAAAATTCAATTCAATATGTGCTTGAAAAACAAAGATTTATGTGTCTTTTGATTGGAATTACTATGTCAATTGCTATTTTCTCTGTGGTTTCTATGTCTTCTCCAATATTAAAGCCCCATTTTGGAACGATTGATATTCATGATACAATTATATCGAATAGTAACCCGATTCCTCGAAGAATCGCATATGAGTTAGTTGATGAAACCGACCACGTTAATGCAGGTATTTTTTGTAACGTGATTTTGCATTTACGAGAATATACATACATACACATATATATATACATATACATATACATATATACACGTACACACACACACACACATATATATATATATATATATATATATATTGACGATGACATTTTACAAAATACAGTCATACCTCTCTATAACAGTGATGCTCTATAACAACAGTTGATCACTATAGCAACCAAACTTTCTCCAGAACCGACTTCTGATCATGTTATGTTACATTACTCGTTCTGATATGTGATAACAACATTTCACTACAACAGCCAGAATATATCTTAACGAATGTTACAGAGAGGTCTGACTGATTGTTGTTGTTGTTGTTGTTGTAGGTGGAAAGGTTCCATTGGGATTGAAGGGAAAACACAAGAGAATACTAGTAACAGGAGGAGCTGGATTTGTTGGAAGTCATTTGGTAGATAGATTAATCGCAAGAGGAGATAGTGTTATTGTTGTTGATAATTTTTTTACAGGTAACAAAGAAAATTTGTTACACCATTACAAGAATCCAAGGTTTGAACTCATTCGACACGACGTCGTTGAGCCAATTTTGTTAGAAGTTGATCAGATTTATCATCTGGCTTGCCCTGCTTCTCCTGTTCATTACAAGTATAATCCTGTCAAGACCATCATATCCTTTTTAACATTCGTTTAGCCGGTGAAGTTGTTGTCATGTCAGGACAGCCCCTTGCAGAAATGTAAGGCGAGGCTGCGTACAATAGACCCCTGTGGTCCGGCCTTTTAACATTCATTTAAACTTCGTGTCATTTATGTTTTTATTTACGGATAAGCATTCATTACCCTCAAACTATGGTCAAAGTTGCTACGAAGCACTCTAACTTTACAGGAGTCGTATTACTTCCTCTGAAATCAATTTTAGTGTATCTGTGTCTCCCTTTTGTATTGACGTGGCACCTTTATTACATAAAATCGAACCCACGTCAAAGGTGCTATGTCAGCTAAAAAGGATGACAAAAATACAATAAAATTTAGTTCAGGGGTTGATAAGAACCTCGTGAAGTTGGAGTGTGTCGTAGCAAATTTGGTCATAGTTCAGGGGTACCGGATGTTTTACTCTTTTATTTAAGCCAGAGTAAATTATTTAGTAACCCTTGAACTATTGCCAAATTTTCTACAACACATTTCAACTTCACATGGTCCTATTACCCTCTGAATTAAATTTTAGTTTTTGTCATTCTTTTTAGCTGGCGTGGCACCTTTGACAAGGCCCTTATTTTATGTAATAAAGGTGTCACGTCAGCACAAAAGAGCGCCAAGAATACGCTAAAATTGAGTTCAGAGGGTAATAGGACTCTTGTGAAGTTGGAGTGTGTCGTAGCAACTTTAGCCATAGTTTGAGGATACTGGATGCTTATCTCTTTAAGTTATGAAGGAGAGCGTTAGAGTAACTGGTGAAGTTGTCATGTGATCAGGAGGTCATGGTTCAAGCCGTGGAAACAACCTCTTACAGAAATGTAAGGTGAGGCTACATACAATAGACCTTGTGGTCCGGTCCTTCCCGAACTCCGTGTATAGTGGGAGTTGTAGTGTTGCATTATCAAACATGTTTAGTGGGAGCTTTTTTTCTCCTTGACTTTGAAATGGATAGATATCACAAAACAAATGTGATGGGAACAATGAACATGTTGGGATTAGCAAAAAGAGTGGGAGCTAGATTTCTTATTACTAGTACTAGTGAAGTTTATGGTGATCCATTGCAACATCCTCAAGCTGAGACTTATTGGGGCAATGTTAATCCCATTGGTAAGTCCTATTCATTTTACTCATAGCTTTTGTTATGAAATTTAAATGGCATAATATACAAGCATGCCCCCCCAATTTTTGATGTGCATAAGTAGACACTTAAATTATCATAAAGTTGAACAAATAGACACGTGTGATATGACCTACCTAGCGTCCTACATGGTATCTCACGCCAATTGTCATGTAGGACCCATGTGTCTATTTGTTCAACTTTGTACAAGTTAAAGTGTCTGCCTATACATACCCAAAGTTGAACGCCATAAATGCAAGCTGAGACCAAGTTAAAGTGCACGTTTATGTATTGTACGTTATCAGTCCAAATGACTATATACTGTCAGTACTGTATTTTAACCTGTGATAATTTTGTATTATCACATATGACTTCTTTTTGTATCGTCGATGTATAGGATTTAAACTCGATTTATTAATATTTTTGTTTTGGGAATTTGTGAGCAGGTGTACGTAGTTGTTATGATGAAGGAAAACGTACGGCTGAAACTTTAACCATGGACTACCATAGAGGACTTAACATTGAGGTTCATTTTTTCTACTTGTAAAGCTAATAATTTATTTTAGGAAAAAAGGTTTGAAATATAAGTAAACTCTTATGACCCATCTCGACTATTTATTACTGTACTTCTGTGGCATATATTTGTCAAGCTGGACCACTGTGTGAATACATGCACACTGAGAGCGTAAGGTCTGAAGTGGTCCAACCGGACAAATATATGCCACAAAAATACAGTAATAAATAGTTGAGGGGGTCATAGTACCCCTGCAAAGTTGAAGCATGTTACAACAAATTTCGCCAAAGTTTTGATATATTTCTGACTTTTTTCCCCTTATTTTATGCAATATATTCCATGGTTCTAAGTTGGGAATATATGACGGTCGTGCTCGTCTTGGACCTACCCATGTCCTTTCGGGCGGTTAGGCTCATGCGACACCGACTTTAATGAGGGACGTAACACCAATAAGAGCCTTGGAGTAACAGTAATGACAATATGCAAATACCAGAAGATTTGTTGAACGATATTTGAACATGACAAAAACAAATACGAGACGATTTCCTAATAGAAATTTTTGTTTGTGACAGGTTAGAATTGCTAGGATTTTCAACACGTATGGACCACGTATGTGCATAGATGATGGTCGTGTTGTTAGCAATTTTGTTGCACAGGTTTGTGTTAAATTTATCAAATTAATTAAAAATTGATTAAATTATTAGTGTATAATTTGCATTTAATTGATTAAATATTTACTGTATTTTAATTGCATTTTATTACTAAAAATTTGTAGGCCTTAAGAAAAGAGCCAATGACAGTTTATGGAGATGGAAAACAAACCAGGAGCTTTCAATATGTCTCTGATTTGGTAATTTTTTTATTTCCTCTTCACTTATTCAAAAATAGAGTATTTATTTAAAATAATTTTTTTAAAAAAAAAATTAACGGCTTTTTTTATCAAAGATTATAATTTTATTTTATATTATATTATATTATATTTTGTAATTAATTAACAGGTAGAAGGTTTGATGAGGTTGATGGAAGGAGATCATGTAGGTCCTTTCAATCTTGGGAATCCTGGTGAATTCACCATGCTTGAATTAGCTAAGGTATGTGTATCTCTCTCTTTTTTTTTTTCCATCAGATTTTTGTAACTCGATCAATCTGAATTTATATCGAGAAGTCCCACTTTGAGGCTAACACTCTTTCTGTTAAAGACGATTCTATAGAGAGGGTACTTTTCGAGTTTGGAATTGGATCTCCTTTAGGATGTATCAAGAAATGTATGAGTGGCCACCAAAATGTGTGTGGCTGAGCGGCAAATGTTTCTTCATCCTTAATAAAAGGTTTTAAGTTCAATTCCTAATAATGGAAATCCTCTTTGGTAAGAAACGTTAAAAAGATCTCATAATGTGCTTTTTATGGCACAAATTTAGATATATCTCATATCCACACTAACTATTTATAATTCAGATTCACGCCATGTAGAGCTTATTTAACGAGGGAAACTGTTTCTAGTTCTGATCCACACCATGTAGAGCTTATTTAACGAGGGAAACTGTTTCTGGTTCGGATTCACGCCATGTAGAGCTTATTTAACGAAGGAACTTTTTCTAGTTCAGATTCACGCCATGTAGACTGTTTAGTTCAGATTCATGCCATGTAGACTGTTTCAAGTTCAAATTCACGTCATGTAGACTGTTTCAAGTTCAGATTCATGCCATGTAGACTGTTTGTAGTTCAGATTCACAGCATGTAGACTGTTTCTAGTTCAGATTCACGCCATGTAGAGCTTATTTAACGAGGAAAATTGTTTCTAGTTCAGATTCACGCCATGCATGTAGAGCTTATTTAATGAAGGAAACTTTTTCTAGTTCAGATTCTCGCCATGTAGACTGTTTCAAGTTCAGATTCACGCCATGTAGACTGTTTTTAGTTCAGTTTCACGTAGACTGTTTCTAGTTCAGATTCATGCCATGTAAAGCTTATTTAACGAGGGAAACACTATGTTATGTACCAAAGATTTCTCTATTCCAAACACTCACAGCAAAAACGTCTAATTAAGGATAGAAAGATCTCATTCATCCAACCGTTCCCCTCGATGAAATTTAACTTGTTTTTTTGGCTAATATTAACTTATAGGTGGTGCAAGAAACAATAGACCCAAATGCAAAAATAGAATTCAGGCCAAACACAGAAGATGATCCACACAAGAGAAAGCCAGACATTACAAAAGCAAAACAACTTCTTGGATGGGAACCAGTAGTATCACTCAGGCAAGGGCTTCCAATGATGGTCGACGACTTCCGGCAGCGCATTTTCGGCGATGACAAACATGATTCTAGCAACCTATTGACCATATAATATAACTATAAGTAATTTTCTCCATCCATTTTGAGTCATGAAAATAGTTGTATGGAGAAAATGAATAATAAGAGAAGAGTAGGAGCTTGTTTAATTAGAGTCAATTCTTTTTTGTACTACCTTTTTTGTTACTTATATTAAACTTCTTCCAAAATAAGATCCTCTATTGAAAGTGGATTAAACAGAATACAGAAGAATGTTTTTGTTTGTTAGTTTTTTTTTTTTTCTTTTGTGGATATAATGAAAGAAAATGAATGTTTCTTTTCTTGGGCCTTTCACATATGGTCCACAAATTTACATATTATTGTAACAATACAGTAAAAAGAGTAGTGCGGTGCACTAACGCTCTCGCGATGTGCAGGGTTCGAGGAAGGGCTCCACCACAAGGGTGTGTTATGTGCAACCTTACCTTATATTTCTATTCCAAGATTGTAACAGTATAGTAAGAAAGATATATTTTGATCTCATTAAAGTAATTGAACTTTACATGATATAACAGTAAACTCATAAAATTGTTTCGTGTCATATTCGAATAAAAAGGACAGCCCGGTGCACTAAAGCTCTCGTTATGCGCAGGGTTCGGGGAATGGCCCCACCACAAGGGTGTATTGTATGCATTCTTACCTTGCATTTCTGCCAGAGGCTATTTCCAAGGCTTAAACCTGTGACCTCCTGGTCACATGGCAGGTCAACTTTCTGCATCAGAATATGCAATTGGTGGTTTCCCATACTACAGCTAGTACACGACAAGTTCTACATTTAAACATAGTTAACAGCAAAAGATGCAGAACCGGTGGATTCCCACCTGGCATTTGTTACCCACATTGGATCCCCGACTAATTTGAGTTTTCCATATTCAGAACTCAAACACGAGACATTAGTTAAGGAGGAGTATCCTATCAATACCACCATAACATATAATATGGCTAACTATAATAAAAAATGTGGCTTATCTGTTCATCTTATCAGGTCTAGGAAAACAAGAGTTGAAAGAAAATGACAATGGATATGTAAAACATCTAAAATGCAACACCATAACAGTCATACATCACAAGGATAGGTCGAAAAAATTAGTAATAAGCTAAGTATAGAAGTTAAACTCAACATAAGGCGACATCTCGCGTATCTTGAAACAGAAAACTACTTGCAGTCTAGTCATGGAAAGTTCACTCCTCGACGATGATCTCACAATTCGTGGAGGCTCTTGGGCAACTTAATAATGCCTTAGCGATTTGAGATAAATATGGGGACACGCGGTTCTTTGAACGTACCCTGCACTTTTTTCCCTTTACCATCACAAACTTCTCCAGAACTGGTGCATTCTTTAACACAAATTCTGAAAGTTTGAAAAGCTTGTCGAAGCCTTGCTTGGAAGTTTAAAGTAAAAAACATGTCGAACACATTACAGATGGGTGAACAATCGCGACATTCTTGAGGTTGGGAAACTCGAAGCTTGAAATCCAACTCTGCAAATCAATACTATCTCCTTCGGCCAAACATCTTAACTCAAATCCAACTCTGCAAATCAATACTATCTCCTTCGGCCAAACATCTTAACTCAAAGTCGCACCGGCACCTAACAAACTGA
Organism: Capsicum annuum; assembly: GCF_002878395.1. Classification (NCBI taxonomy): domain Eukaryota; kingdom Viridiplantae; phylum Streptophyta; class Magnoliopsida; order Solanales; family Solanaceae; genus Capsicum; species Capsicum annuum. The sequence continues at coordinate 231,428,879 of NC_061122.1, read as the reverse complement.
GACGACGAATATAATCATTACTTAAAAACATTAGTGGTATCAGCCTAGATGACGTTCTACGTGTATTATGACACGTAGGACATGTGTGTCTACTTGTTTAACTTTATACAAGTTTTAAGTTTCTATTTGTGCATATCCAAAGTTGGAGGTCATAGATGCGAACTGATACCAAGTTAAAGGGCATGTTTATGTATTATGCCAAGTAAAAAAGAAGAGAAAAAGTTCCAAGCAATTACCCGCGTAAACACGTCCATGTTGAGCGTTTCCACATGCGGCATGGCTCGCAAAATACCAGCTGCTCCATCCAAACTAAACTCTTCATCCAACTTTAACGTTAGATATTTGCATTTAAGTTCTGGAATAGACACCCCTTTGAGCTGCAGCATGTGCACGACCTGCAACACGAGATTATAGCAGCTAAGCAGACATTGTTGGTTCATTAACTAAAGGCATAATACATAAACACGCACTTTAACTTGGCATCAAATCACATGTATGATCTCCAACTTTGGGTGTGCGTAAGTAGGCACTTGAACTTGCATACAATTGAACAAGTACACACACGTGTCATATATGGCATCCTACGTGTATTATGCCTCATAGGACGCGTCTGTCTACCTGTTCAATTTTACACAAGCTTAAGTGTCTGCTTGTGCACATCTAAAGTTAGAGGTCATAGATGTGAACTGAGGTCAAGTTAAACGGCATGTTTATGTATATATTCTTAACTAAAATGCTACATCCTGATATGATACTTTGATAACTTAAAATTGAATATATTAAGGGCTCAGAGTACGCAAACCTCTGTGAACCAATACCCAAGTGTTAGCTCAGTCGCGCAGCTCAACTTTTGAAGATTACCTAGCACGAGGGTCACAAAACCTCGATGATCATTCTGACAATCTTCCTCAGGCAGTTTTGAGCTGCTATTGAAGTAACTAAGATTAGCACTGATCAACGAAGACATATCTAGAATCCTAAACTTGGCGAATCCAAGAACTGCTGAAATTCTAAAATCTTGAAGACGAGGTGCAAAAATTTCCATGGAGATCAACTCAGGATCATATTTATTTAAACGAATATCCTCCAAGTACAACCACGAATAAATTTTCAGGCGATTAAAACACTCCACACTTTTAAGTTCCATGCTTTCCAATTCAGGACAGCCTTTCATTAACTTTGCAATGTAATCCATATTTCCTTCAACTTTGTACTCTTCAGATTCTTCCAGGATATGACATTGTCACGACGACGAAAAGCACAACGTGTAACATCCAAAGTGATCAATGACGAACAAGTGAAGAAAGATTCAGGAATGGGTGTCCGTTGATAGGAGGACACCAGTACAACTTCTTCCACTTTCCTTTCAACAGCAAAATTAAGAAATTTGTTCATGCTATTGTCACTATCAAAGTTCGAATTTGACAATTTTTGAAGCAACGTTATGAGCTAATACATAATCAACAAAGGTTTCCGCATTTTTAACTGTTGTATTGTGGTTAAAATTGAAGTTGTAAACACAAGTCCAAAGATACTTCCACCTTTTAGAGAGAATTGAAGTTCGGAGTAATTCGTATGATGGTAAAAGAGAGAGAATGTGAACGAGGAGTGCCTCCGGCAACTGGCTGATCCCATCGGAGGAAGCCATGAGGGGACGACACAGATTTTTCTCAGAGGGATTTTGGGTTTCTATGTTGACAATTTGTTGGTTTTAAAAATAGAGATGAGTTAGAACACAAGAAATTCTTTTCTGGTAAACCTCCATACTATTTATCATACCATAAAACAAAACCTACTTGCTACCAAAAATAACAACTAATCAGTTTCTTACTAAAAATAAAAATTATAATTTGATTAGGAGTTGTATGTAAAAAAAGTTGGAGAAAAATAAATATTCCTTAAAACAACTTTAGGAACTGCAAAATTTTGGTATGGGATCTCCACACTCTTGATAACCGAAAGTGACCTTGCAAATAAATCTGCAGATTCATCTTTTGGCTTGTAGTGAACTAAATTTACTTCTTGTCTTGAATACAACCCTTGACTTGACTAATAATTACCCAAAATAATCTAATATTAATAGATAAGAAGGTGTGGAGGTCGCGAATAAGGGTAGAAGGTTAGTGCGTGTGTGGGTTGTAATTAATAGTTAGGGTGCTCTGCTGTAGCCGGATAGTAAGCCTACGACTGTGTCCAGTGGTAGGAGCCGCTAGTGTAGGGCTTATACTGGGGGGGTGGCCTTTTCTTAATTCTTATTTCCTGTCTTTTTAATTTCATATTGCTCTTATTTTCGTGGCTCCCTTAGCTTTATTTTTATTATCTCTCATTTCTTATTTCGGTTATACCACTCTTTCTGTTCTATATTATTATGACCTTGTCAATCATTCATTATCTTGAGCCGGGGTCTATTGGAAACAGCCTCTCTACTTCTGCAGAAGTAGCGGTATGAAGTGCGTACATTTTATCCTCCTCAAACTCCACTTGGTGGAATTACACTCGATTTGTTGTTGTTGTAATATTCATCTTGAAGAATTTTGAAAGGAAGATAAAGAAATATTTAATATATAATTATTAGAAGATTTTAATCATTATTTTTTTTCTAAATGATTTGTAAGATAGTTAGAATTATTACTTGCTATGTTGGTGGACCTCCAAGGACTCTTTTGTGGTTGAGAAAAATGTATTTGTTTACACAAGTTGGAAATTTATTTTGATGGTTATTATATTATTATTTATTGCTTATGGCTATTATATTATTATTTATTGCTTAGTAGATAGTTGAGTGCTATCACATTTTATTTTTTCTTTTTCTGTGTATTATTATTATGTGTTACTTCATTTGATTTGTATCTTGTTATTATATTTTCTTGTTATCATGCTTCGACGACTTCTTTTGTTTTTATGTCGAGTCGAGAGTCTATTGGAAGCATTTTTTTTAAAGTTTGAATTATCGAGTTTGATTCAATAATTGAATTACCTTTTTGTTTTTTATTTTTTGAATGAAAGAAAATAAATCGATACTACTCGAAAACTAGTAGCAATATATTAATTTAGGGATACAAACATTAATAACCATCTTTATAATAATAAACTCTTTGTAAAATTACCTATCTACCATTAATAATTTTAGAGATTTTGACACTTTAATAAGCTATTTATGACAAAGAATATTGTATTACTATATATATTTCAATTATTGAATCTAAAATAAACAATTTTGTTGACGTATTTTTTATAACATAAAAAAAATTAGACTTCGTAGATTTCATATTTTAAATATTTAAGGAAGAGTTTTATGTGTATTAGGATTTCTAAAACAACATGAACTCTTGTGATATAAAACTCATATTATAGTTCTTTGTTTAATCATGATTTTTTAATAATAATATTATTTAAAAAAAAAAAAGAGATAAAAAAAAAAAAGCATGGCTGCTATTGTTTCAGGTAACTTTTCTTTTACTTTCTTGTAGTTTTTAATATCACGTTCTAAGTTTCAAGCTCGATTAATTACATTACAATTAAATGTCAAACAAGTTAGGGTTAAGTATATGAATTCTTACGAATTAGGGTTAAGTATATGAATTCTTACGAGTTAGGGTTAAGTATATATAGCAAAAAAAATTCTTTTTTTAACATGGTAAAATTGATAACGTTGGAACGTAGTAGATAAAGTAGACAGTTTATGTATATATTAGAAGTTGAATTCTCTTGATTTCTCCATGTACTCATCTTTTAAAATATTTTTGGATTCCCTCGATAAAAATCTTGAGTTCATCATAACTTTGGAATGTGGTAGACTAGGTCAAAATCGTCTATGTATATAGTTGAAGTTGAATTTTCTTGACTTCTTCGCTTATTTACTTTGTTTTATAATTTTAAATCCCCTTTAGGTGAAAATCTGTCCTAGTCTTGTTCATGAGAATTAATTGATAAATTAGTGGATGTTTTAATAAGAAACAATATAACGGAAATCATTTTTTTTATGTGGTGTTTAAGGAAATAATTAAAAAAAATAAAAAAATTGGAAAGCACTGTGCGATTAATATGAAATTTTCTCTTTGTTGTTTATTATTACTATTACTCTTCTATTATCTTATCCTTCTATTGTTAATTTGTTATTGACATTTGTTAGAGTTTGCGATTCGAATTTTATTGATTCGGTCCGAAAGATTGCGGTGTGACCTATATTGGTAAATCTGTAATTGTGAATTTTTTGGGGGTCTGTGATGGTAGCGAAGACCTGATCCCAAAGCCCACCACTGATCTCATTTGGAGTGCGGGGGCAAAGCCCCGCGATATGAACCTGTATGCTTTTGGGCTTAGGAATTCCTTATACGCATATATTATATAAGTGCGATTTAGAGGATTGGTTTTATGACGGTTTTGATGTGTTATTGACACTTTGACTCCTCCTTGTATTCCTCTCCGATATAGTGAATTTCTCCTTCTCTGCCCGTAGTTTTTTCCGTCAAGGGTTCCACGTAAATCTATGTGTTCATATATCATATTGCCTATTTGATTTCATAACAAATTGCAATCTTTAGGAAAGGTCATTTGATTTCATAACAAATTGCAACCTTTCCTAAATCTGTGTGTTCATCTATCATTTGATTTCATATTCCAATATGAAGGAGGGAGGTTATATTTGTGCAGTTTTAACTTGACATTATTTTATAATTTTGACCTTAAACTTTGATAGTGCACAAATATGACCTTTAACTATTTAAAACTGCACAAATATGACCTCCAATTTGACGTGGCAAAACGCGTGTTTAACACGCAAAACTGGGAGCGTGGGAGGTCATATTTGTGCAGTTTTAAATAGTTAAAGGTCATACTTGTGCACTATCAAAGTTT
>NC_061122.1:231411503-231423922 GCF_002878395.1 Capsicum annuum | reverse complement strand
TATAGCAGCAGCACCTAATTTTTTTTTTATTAAAAAAAAAAAGAACAGTCACTAACAGGGATCGAACCCGCTTATTATTATTATTATAATTTTTTTTATTTATTTCTATAGCAGCAGTAACTAGCATTTTTTTTATTAAAAAAAAGAAATAGCCACTAGCAGGGATCGAACCGGCGCAGTAAACTGAAGGAAGCGTCCAAGAAGATCAAATAACACCACTGGGCTATCTAAGTGTCTTGTTTCATGTGGTTCAACATTTATATACATACATAAATATAGATTTTCTACCTTATATATACAACATAATTTTTTTACCGAGGGGGTTCGGGTGAACCCTATGGCAATCAAATAGGTCCGCCTTTACGTTAGTTTAATAACGTTAATTTAATAATATTTTAATAACGTTAATTTGATAACGTTAATTTAATATAATACTACTACTAACATTAATTTAGTAACGTTTTATTAAAATTATAATTTTCTTATTATCAGTATAGTTTCATATTTAATTTAATATTTAAATAAATTATATTTAGATATATTATATAACTTAAATTCGCGCTCAGCTTTATAATATACATACATACCCGCACGATTTTTTCGTATGATGCTGACCCACCTAATTAATAAATGTTCAATATTGCTCTTTTTCCGCAATGACAAAGGAAATTAGATGTCATTTTCATCTTTGAGCAAAAATAATGAAAAAAAATAGTGAAAAGTCATTTAAATATATAAAAATGAATTAGTAAGGGCATAATAGTAAAACTTTGACAGTGCACAAATATGACCTTTAACTATTTAAAACTGCACAAATACGACCCCTCTCCAAGTCAGCCCTTTTAACGACGTAGCACCGTGTGATTGGGTTACCTTTCCATGTAGGCGCGAGTGAAACTCACGCATGGGGGTTGCAAAATCGGAGGTCATATTTGTTCAGGTTTTGAATAGTTAAAGATCATATTTGTGCATTATCAAAGTTTGAGGTCAAAGTTATAAAATAGTGTCAAGTTTAGGGTTATTTTTATGTATTAACTCTTTATGTTATGCCAATTTGTTTTCTTTTTGGATGTTGAATAACCATAACATAAGATTTAAATGTTAAAGACATAATATATAAATAGACACCTTAATTAACTTGGTCTCAACAGATAACTTGACACCGTAACTTTGAAAATGCACATCTAGACACCTCAACTCGGTTCTACTGTGTCCTGCGAGCACTTGACGCTTACGTGGCACATAAACTTTGGACGTATCTAGATGATCATTTTGTAATTTAGGTTGCATTATCTTGTTATATTATCGGTATTTTATTATCTTGTTGTTGTTTAAATTCGTTGCTATCGTCTCTTTTTCACGGTTTAATCAACCAATGGTCTTTCCGAAAAAACCTCTCTACCTTCTCAAACGCAGGGGTAAAGTCTGCGACTCTGCGTACACTATACCCTTCCTAATTAACTCCACTTGTTGGAACACTAGGATGCCATTTTATCTGTTTGAGATATGATGACAACCTATGTTGCTCGGACTCTTCAAAAATGTCAACCGCACGCGTCGGGTTCTCCTAGAGTAGTGTATTTTTCGAGAATCTGACCCTAACCTCATGTAAGGACCCTTGACTTAGATGAGGAGTAAATACTGACTTGACTTGTGGTATTTTCTTTGCAGGTGAGAGCAAAAAATCTGCTACTACTTCCAAATTCCTACATTTTGATGTTGTATCAGATGAATCAGATCACTATTACGTCAAATCGAACCGATCCAGCAAGGACAAAAAATGCTTCATCGATACGAACACTTCTGCATACAGAACGATAATGAAAGAATGGAAAATCCTGGAGAAACAGCTCCCTGAATCCATCTATGTTCGAACTTATGAGTCGCGAATGGATCTTCTTCGCGCTGTCATTGTTGGTGCTGCCGGTACTCCATATCATGACGGACTCTTCTTCTTTGACATTGTCTTTCCTTCAGATTATCCGAAACAACCTCCCAAAGTTCGTTATCTGTCGCGTGGATATCATATGAATCCTAATCTTTATCCTGACGGATATGTTTGCTTGAGCCTCGTTAACACTTGGAGTGGAACCTGGGTCGAAAGATGGAACTCGAAAACTTCCACGATTCTTTAGGTCCTCGTCTCAACGCTCAGCCTTACTTCAACGAGCCTGGACACGAATACTACATCAAAGACGAGGTTTGTCTGAAGGCATCTTTAACTTACAACGAGGAAGTGTTCATCTTGACATGTAAAACGATGCTTAGTTCTATTCGTACACCTCCAAAGAACTTCGAGGGCTTTGTTTATCATCAGTACTTTCGGTGAGTTCATATTGTCAGCTGTTGATGCATATGGTAATGGAAATGCTACTGCAGGTCACTATCAAGTAAATAACCCACCATCATCTCGAGTTCACAACTCCGCTCAGTTTCAGAAGAATTCGAAGAAAATGCTTTCATGAAATTGAACAACAGTACTCCGAACAAGCCGAAAAATGGATTGCTTCTGAAGATAAATGTAACAATCTTGATACTAATGTCTTCCTTTTTTTGTCAAAAAGTGTACTGTGAGTACTCAAAAATGAACAATGATAAAATGCAACTTTGTCTGCTCCAACCAATGCTGCTATTGATGTTTGGTTTTGTGAGGTTGATGTTACACCATTAAATGCTTGATTCTAGCAACTTATTGACCATATAATAATAACTATTAAGTAATTTTCTCCATCCATTTTGAGCTATGAAAATGGTTATATGGAGAAAATGAATAATAAGAAGAGTAGGAGGTTGTTTAATTAGAGTCGAGAAAATACCTTGTTATTCGCCTGAACTATATCCAAAACGGTAGAGACACACCTCAACTTAAAGGGGGTCTTATTTACCCTCCTGAAGAGTGTAATTTTGACATCCTTAGTGCCTACGTGGCACATACATGGCACACACGTGTGCCTACGTGGACACTTCAGTGTGTTGTGCCACGTAGGCACTAAGAATGTCAAAATTATATTTTTTATTAGTTCACGGTAATAGGATCCCTTTAAATTGAGGTATGTCTCTGCCATTTTAATTATAGTTGAGGAGTATCTCATTAGAGTCAATTCTTTTTTGTACTACCTCTATTGAAAGTGGATTAAATAGAATACAAAAGAATTGTTTTTGTGTATTAGTTTTTTTTTTTCCCCTTTGTGGATATAATGAAAGAAAATGAATGATACTTTTCTTGGGCCCTTTCGCACACGGCCATATTGTAACAATATAGTAAAAAAAAGGAAGCCCGGTGCACTAAATTTCCCGTTATGTGCAGGGTCCCACCACAAGGGTATATTGTATGCAGCTTTATCTTATATTTCTGTTAGAGGCTGTTTCCAAGATTATCAACCAAAGAAGGTGGAGCTCATGTTTTTCTTCTTGATGCTTAAACACAATATATCATATGGCTAACTATAATAAAAAATGTGGCTTATCTGCTCATCGTATCAGGTTCAGGAAGACAAGAGTTGAAAGAAAATCACAATGGATATGTAAAACATCTAAAATGCAACACGAAAATGTTTCAGAGAAACGACACCATAACAGTCATACATCACAAAGATATGACTTAGTAATAAGCTAAGTAGACTTCTCTATTTATCTTTGTGATAGCTCTAACACCCATTACATTCGAGGCAAATTAGGTATAATTATACAAAAAATGTGTAAAATTTGATGATAAGATTTAGAAAAGCATCCTGTAAGCCAAGAAGATGGCTGAGTGCTTTAGTTTCCAAGCAGAACCTTAAAGCTTTGAATGTCAATATGCGTTCGAACCTTTCGTGCACCTATGACCCTTAAATTCTGAGTCGCCACTGGTCATGACTTGGCATAGAGTATTTTGCTTTCGCTCATGACTTGGTATAGTGTTTTACCCCCAGAATGCCTATGAGATAGTAGTCGGTCGGCCTTTCGAACGCCTTCTTCCTTGACCATCACTTTTAAAATATTTACTTCAGTAGTACCAGAATGCCTCAATAGTATCAGAATGCCTCTTTATCATGGTCGATATCGAAAACTTCTCCAAAATTATTGCATTCTTTAACATAAAGTCCGCCCCAAGAATGAGATTTCAGGCTAATAAAACTAATAGATATAGTCATGCATTCTCAATCACAATCTCATACAAAGATTAAAGGGAATCATTACACAATGATAGACCTTGATGCTACTGGCAAATTAAAGTAACAAAATAAAACATATCATTTGGCTCAATGAATACGTACAACATCTAAAATGAAACATAAAATGCCACTTACTTGAGAAACCAAGATACCATAACAGTTGGTACACCACAAAAATTTAGTGATAATTACATATAGGAAGTTAGAGGTTCATAGATTGCATGAGAGATTTATCAAAAACTCAGCATAAAAGGGACATCTCTCATAACCCGGGACACAAAACTAGTTGCGGTCTAGTCCAGGAATCTGGAATAATCATACCATTCGAGGAGGCTCATAGGCAAGTGGCAACCTAATACTATCTTAGGCATTCGAGATACAAATTCGGACATGAAGAAGTTTGAACATATCCTGCACTTTATCATGGCTGGCATCACAAGCTTCTCCAAAATTGTTGCATTCTTTAACACAAGTTCTAAAAGTTCGAAACGCGTGTCAAAGCCCTTGTTGAAAGTTCTTCTTGTGGCTGAATCGCATCTCAAACACAACGCAGAGGATTGGACAATCTTAACATTCTTGAGGTTGGGCAACTCAAAGCTTGAAATACAACTCTGCAAGTCAATATTATCTCCTTCGGCCGAACATTCTAACTCAAAGTCGCACCAGGACCTACCAAACTGGAGACACAGGATATAATCAAGATCAAGGACATATTTGCATTCTCCTTCAGAAACTATTTTCTTGACGGGATCCAAATGAATAGAAGTAAAAAGAAGAGAAAAAGTTCCAAGAAATTACAGGATTAAAAATGTCTATGTTGAGCGTTTCCACATGATGCAAGGCTCGCAAAATACCAGTTGCTCCAAACAAATTAAAATAGTCATCCAACTCTAACGTTAGACATTTGCATTTAAGTTCTGGAATAGACAGCCCTTTGAGCTGCATCATGCACAGGGCCTGCAACATGAAATTATAGCAGCTAAGCAAACTTTGTTGGTTCATCAACTAAAATCGGTATACCCTGATGTGATGCTCCGATAAATTAAAGTTGAATATATTAAGGGGTAAGAGTTGGCAAAATATTAGAAGCTAAGATTGATGACTTATAAAATATACAGCAACAACATACCCAATATTCCCACAAATGGGAGGGTAAGTGTAAGCAGTCCATACCACTACCTCAGATCATAGGCGGATCCAGGATATAAAGTTTGTGGGTTCCCATGTTAGACAAAAATAAAACTAAATAGTAGCTAAAGGGATTTGATCCCACAACCAAGAGGTTGTGGTAAAACTTTTACTAGTTCCTGTGCTCCACTAGACCAACAATACAATTTGTTTATGGGTTCCTAACTTATAATTTTTATATATTTACCAGATTTCTTTATATAAATACTAGATCCGTACGAAAGTTACTGGGTTCCGGAACCCCCTCTGAGGCCCTAGATCCGCCCCTGCCTCAGATGTGAATTAGAGAGATTGTTTCTGAAGGGGCAGTGCGGCGCACTAAAGCTATCGCTATGCGCGGTGTCCAGGGAAGGGCCCCACCACAAGGGTGTATTGTACGCAGCCTTACCTTGCATTTCTGCAAGAGGCTATTTCCAAGGCTTGAACCAGTGACCTCGTGGTCACATGGCAGCAACTATACCAGTTACTCCACGACTCCCCCTTCATCTCAAAAATCAATTAGAGAGAGTTAAATACAAACCTTAGTAAACCAAGCTCCGAGTTCAGCTCAGTTACGCAACTCAACTTTTGAAAATTCTCTTGAACGAGCGTAATAATAAATATTTGGTGATAATTCCAACGACTCTCTTCCTCATCATCACCAGAATCACAACAGGTCCAATTAGCACACCTATGTCTGAATGTAAGACTAGCATCGACCAAAGACGACACATCTAAAAGCCTTAACTCGAAATCTTCAAGATTTCCTGATATCCGAAAATGCTTAAGATAAGGAGCAAAAATTTCCACGAAGAATTCCGATTCAGCTAGATCTTTATCCAAACAAAGGTCTTTCAAATACACTCTCTTTAACTTTAACGAATTAATTTCCAAGCGACTAAAACAATGCAGTCCGGAAAGTTCCATTGTTTCCAATTCAGGACAGCCTGCTAGTAAACTCGCAATGGCCTCATTATCTAACGATATTTCATCCATCTTTATGCTTTTTAGATTCGTCCATGATGTTGTCTTTCGATAAGGAAATTCAGCATAAGTAATATCCAAAGTTTTCAAAGAAGAACAAGTGCAAAAAGGCTCACCGAATAGTATCCGCTCATCGTATGACCGCAATACAACATGTTCAACATTTCTTTCAACCGCAAAACTAAGCCATCCATTGATATTAGACTCGCCGTAACGAAATTCACCAGAGAGTCTAAGCTTTTCGATTTTGGAAGCAACGGAATGAGCTAATACATAATCAATAAAAGATTCGAAATCTTTTACTCTACCTGAGCGGAATTCAAAATCGAAATTGTAAGCAAAAGTCCAAAGATACTTCCACCTTTTAGAGAGAATTGAAGTTCGGGATGCTTCAACTGTTGGCAAAAGAGAGAGAATTTGTATGAGCAGTGAATCCGGTAACTGACTGATCCGATCATCGTCTAGGGTTTTCCGAACTCTACGGCGGCGCTGAACTTCGGCGCCGACGGACGGTGGAGGAATCACCTTAGGAGAGTGCTTACGGCGGCGCCGTCGCAGCCGCATTTGAGCTTTCAGAAATTTTCCACAAAGGTTTTTGGGTCTCTATGTTGGAAATCGGGGTAATGAATTTTGGGATTTTCTAGAGTTTCTGTTATTACATGTCCAAAATTTTACTATTAATCCTCTTCAATTTTTCAATTAATAAAATAATCTACTCCTATTTTTTCATTTATAGATCGAATCGATAATCAATTTGTTCATATATAGGTTGGATCGATAATCGATCTGTCGGATTGATAATGATTTGTCCATATATAAATTGGATCGATAATCGATCTTTCGGATTAATAATCAATCCGTTCATATATAGGTCAGATTGATAATCGATTTGTCGGATTGATAATCGATTTGTCAAATCGATAATTGATCTATCTATATATCGATTTGATCGATAATAGATCTATCTCATTAATGGATATCATTTCCCTAAAAAAAAAAAAAAACGAAACCTTATAGTCTGTTTTAAGAGATTTTGTGAGTTGGTTGGAGACTAGAGAGGTGTCTGTGACATACACTAGATCAGGACATTGTGAGTTAAAAGGTTGCCAAACCACCAACGTCGCCACGCACTCCCCTAGCCATTGACTAAAAACTAGTAAACTATTGGAGAAAGCATGACAACAACAAAAAAAAAAAAGTACTACGCAGAGATAACAACAACAACATACCCGGTGTATTCCCACAAAATGGGGTCCGCGAGGATGAAGTGTACGCAGTCCATACCACTACCACATATGCAGTAGAGAGCCTGTTTTCGATAGACCCCTGGCACAGGACACATAGCAGTATAACAAATAAAAGACATAAAAGCAAACAACAAAAAGGAACATACCACACCGCTAGATAATAAAGGAAACAAGACACTATTCGAAATTATAGACATCACCAAAACACCACGAACAAGAGACTAGAAGAAACTACAGGCACAGAACACGGAGATACTAAACATTTTAAGCAACAACGCTGTAAAAAATCTGGTTTTTAGATTAAAGGATTGTGAAAAGGTAGAAAGGCTACAAGTTTCTCTAATCAATCCAATTATGTTTGTGAAATTTGTGCGAACCAAGATCAGAAAGAGTTGAATACAAACCTCGGTGAACCAAGATCCGAGTGTAAGCTCAGTTACGCAACTCAACTTTTGAAAATTATGTACGACAAGGGTCATAAAGCCTTGATGTTCATCCTCACAATCATTTTCACAGAAGCAACTATTGCTGAAATTAAGATAAGCGTTAATCAAGGAAGACACATCTAGTAGCCTAAACTTGCCGTCTTCAAGAACTCCTGAAATTTCAAAATGCTGAAGATTCGGCCCAAATATTTCCAAGGAGAAATCGGTTCCTCATCATCCATACAAAGATCTTCCAAATACAGTTTCTTTAATTTTAACGAATTAATTTCCAGCCTACCAAAAGCCTTCACGCTTTTAAGTTCCATAACTTCCAAATTTGGACAGCCTGCCAGTAACTTCACAACGTGTTCACAACATATCTCCTTCATCTTTATGCTCTTTAGAGACGTCCATGATATTGCCATTTGATAAGGAAATTCAAAACTTATAGTATCCAAAATTTTCAAAGACAAACAAGTGCAGAAAGATTTACTAATGGATTTATACTCATCTCACCACAATTCAACATGTTCCACTTTTCTTTGAACGGCAAAATTAAGTCATCTGTTAATACCGGAGTCATCGCAAAAAGAGTCACCGAAAAAGGGTCCGCGGAGTTTGAATTTTACAATTTTGTAAGCAGCGGAATGAGCTAATACATAATCAACAAAGCATTCAAACTCTTGTAATTGCTCTTTGTTAAAATCAAAGTCGAAATTGTAAACAAAAGTCCAAAGATACTTCCACCTTTTAGAGAGAATTGAAGTTCGGGACGCTTCGACTGTTGGCAAAAGAGACAGAATTTGAACGAGGAGTGAATCCGGTAACTGACTGATCCGATCATTGTCTAGGGTTTTTCGACCTCTACGGCGGCGGCGGTGAACTTCACCGCGGACGGACGGTGGAGGAATCACCGGAGGGGAGTGATTACGGCGGCGCGGTCGCAGCTGCATTGCACAAATTTTTCACTAAGGTTTTTGGATCTCTATGTTAGAAATTGGGGAAATGAATTTAGGGACATTTTGGGATTTTCAAAATTTTCTGTTACTTTATTACATACTAGAAAAATTATTGTTAATTGATCGATTGTGAATTTAAATCATTTTTCCAATGATTCAAATTTAAAGAATCAATCACTACTTTATAAATTGATAATTCTTCAATGAAGTTTTTAAATTTCAATAAATTTTGTGAGCATTCAAAAATTATTATCCATTCATTCATCTAAAACGTAAGTATACATATTCTATTCCTTAAAACTAATTTTAAGTCCTTGAATCAACAACACACACAAAAACAAATCTAAAGGTTAAGAATAATCTAGACAATCAAGCAAAATATACTTTTTACGTTTAAAATTGAATTTGTTCAAAATTTACTTTACGTAGTTCTTTCTTTCAACTAATCAAATTTTATCGGTTCATATTGTGTTAGTGTTATTAATCATCCCTTGTTACTAATAACATAACTCATTAACTCAACCTTATGACACTATATACCCAATGTTGATTTTTTAACTTGCAAAATTTGAAAATTGATCAAAATAAATTAACTCATGATATTTAGTATTGACATAAGAAAAAACCTTAGTATAGTAGCAGGTGTTAAATACTATCGATAAATCCTTTCATCTATTCTTCATTATCATCCTCTTCGATTTTCTGTGTGGTTCTTCCTTTGTAACACAATATTCACTCTGTAACATATCTTCGACATCAAATCTACATCTCATCTATAGTTTCTATCTGTTTGTATCCACCATATAATTAAATATATAAAATAAGAAAGGAAATAACTTTAGATTAACCATAAAGTATGAAACATGAATGAAATTACATTATGAACTTATTAATTTAAAAAATTACAATAATAATTTATTAAAAATAAAATAAATTTTATTTAAATATTCATATATAGTTTAAACATCAATATCAAATCAACTATATGTAGGCACAATCAAACTTGATTGACCTAGTGGTTAGCTCACTACATCGCTTAAGTAAGTGTTAGGGGTTCGATTTCCAACTCCAACTAGTCAATCTACTTTACCATGAATACACACGGTACATACCACTCCTTTTCCTTTTGTTGAAGCAAATGTACATTGTGAAATATGTTAACCATATTGTCCATAATATGAAGAGTTTGTTTCAAATAATATTATCAGTTTTTTTAAATTGTTTAATTATCCTGTTTTTAATTATTAAATTGAATTATTTTTATTTATTTTTTAAATAGGATTTTTGTGGTGTCGATAATTGTTAGCGCACGAATGTTTTGCTTCACCTATTACATATAGATAGGTATAGATATAGATTCTTTTGTGGAGAATGTGAAAATGGAAAAAGAGTTATATCTAATGTTGGTAACTTCCCGAATTTAAAAGATTTAAATAGAATAACAAATATCTTTAAAAAAAAAAAAAAGAGAAAAGAAGAAGACTAACCTATTTCCCCTAATCAAATGTTTAGATTTATTGTCGTAATTTAAATTGTAAAAACAAATTTTTACAAATTTAAATTATACAATTTTTGGTTTCTTAAAAAGCTCTAGAAATTAAAGCCAGATAATAATTAAATGTTAAGACATAAAAATAATTTTAACATTTTTTAAATATAAATTAAAAACATGTGTTTGCATGATTTAAAATTTATTAGTATTATTTTAAGTTAAACTTAAAGTGGGCATAAAAGGTGTATCCGTATTTATATTTTTTAAGGTTCATTTAAAAAAAAAAAAAAACTTAAAGGGCCCATAAAACGTCTATTTGCATTATCAAACAAAATTTGATTTTAAAAAACGAATTGGATAAAGAAACGTAATGTTAACTGTTTGTAACTTCTCAATTTTGAAATATGATAAATTTTAAAATATATATTTGTATATTTACAAATTCAAATTAAAAGATAAGTAGTAAGTAATTTCAACCTAATTAACTAACTTATAGTAATTTCAACCTAATTAACTAACTTATTCTTAAAAGCTACACGAGTCAATTTTATACGCTGCCATTTGGGTTAATAAGGAGGCTGCATCCTCTTTTCAGTAATAAATAAATATAGATATAGATTTGTTTGAACCGTGACGAGTATTAGGTAGACTTAGGTGGTACAAAAACTCGTGTAAGAATGGTGGGATGAGAATTAAAGTATTTTTGTGTTTTGACAGTGTTGCATCAGAGATCAACTCTTAACTCATTTTTATTTACTTTGGTGATGGATGTTTTGATGCGGCGTGCTTTGGTGTATGTTATTTGTTGATGATGTTGTATTGATTGACAAGATTCGAAGAGAAATTTATGATAAGTTGTAGGTTTGAAGACATACTCTTGAGTCTAAAGATTTAGGTTAAGCAAGATTAAGAAGGAGTACTTGAAATATAAGTTTAATGATTTATCGCATGCGTAATAATGAAGCTGAATTCTCAGGTCTTCCAAAAGCATAGTTCTTTCACTAAAGTTTTTGGGTCTCTATGTTTGAAACAAGGACAATGAATGTGGGACATTTTGAGATTTTCTAATTCTTTTGTTATTACATACTCGTAATAGGATACAATCAATTTGGGTATGATTTGATATTTGAAGTTTCTGTTTGGTAATTTTGTTTTCAATTTTCAAAAGATACTATACCATTACTATTATCAAAGTAATTTTATATGGTCTAAGTTCGATATCGCTATATTGCAATATGGTAAATGGATAATCCTAGTTTGTTTAACTTCAAACTATATAAGCGAAATACATATGCAAACCCTCAAACTTGTTTGATTTTTTCACTTAGACACTTGTGCTTAACCTAACACCTATTAAACACTTGATTTCTGTAAAAAAATGTGTTAATTAGGTGCAATCTGTTTTAATTATTCATACTAACAACTTACATATATATATATATATATATATATTCAAAGGAAAGTACAAAACAACTCTCTTTCTTAATCAATTACACAAAAGACATTTTAGTTAATGTACATAGTCAAAGTCCCAACGTCTAAACATTTAGTTTCGAACCAATACTTAGATCATCGTATATTTGTAAGTAGTAAAATAAGCAAAACAAGAAATTGAGAGGTCTTCATGTAATTAAATATAGTTGTGGGTCTCCAACGTAAATATCATCTTCTCCCTTTAACAAAAAATCACTTTTTTTTCCTTCCACTTTTCTATCTAACAGCTTTTGGAAGCTCCGACCGCCGCCGTATTCCGGTGAGTCCTCCGCCATCCATCGCCAGCTACATAATCGCCACCGTTTATATATATATATATATATTGTTTATAAAATAAAATCTTCAATAAATTTTCATTTTTATGGTTTTTTTTAAAAAAAATTTGTGAGTTTTTTTTTAATTTAATTTGAATATATATGGTTTATATACATTAGTTTTGTCTT
Organism: Capsicum annuum; assembly: GCF_002878395.1. Taxonomy (NCBI): domain Eukaryota; kingdom Viridiplantae; phylum Streptophyta; class Magnoliopsida; order Solanales; family Solanaceae; genus Capsicum; species Capsicum annuum. The sequence continues at coordinate 231,411,554 of NC_061122.1, read as the reverse complement.
TATTTTGGTTATGGATCGTGATAAAGCTAATTCCATTGGAGCTGAAATCAT
>NC_061122.1:231409846-231411403 GCF_002878395.1 Capsicum annuum | reverse complement strand
AAAGAAAAACAAGACAGTGAATTAAAATGGCAATTGGTACAACAATGATAAATTTTCCTCATTACAAAATCCATAACTCCGTAAGCTATCGTTCTCATTTCTAAAATCTGAGCACCAGTTATGGCCTCGATGGATCATCGCTAAACCAAGTATCATAGTATTGTACCAGCTATGGCCTCGATGGATCATCGCTAAGCCAAGTTAACATAGTATTGTAAGTCTAAATGAAGTCGAAAATGTAAGTTCTTAAAAGGGATAGTAGTTTCCTAATACTGGCTTTGCTCATCCAAAATACTCGAACAGCCTCCAAGCTATCCATCTCCGATAAGCTTGTTGGAAGCAATGTTCGTATTTAGAAAAAATTGGCAACTACAACAAGTGAGTTCCGGAGCAAAATATAAAGAAGTTAATTACTCTTCTTGAAAAAATACGCGAATAGATCAATCGCCAGTTTTTGTGTCCATTGAGGTCAATGGTGGCATTCCCAAGCAGGCCTAACCGGAGTGGTCACAGTTCATCATGGCCTTGTGGTTGCTCTCTATTCATCGTCTCTAGTTTATTTTGTAGTTCCTATAACGTAAAATTATTTCATCGTTAAGTAGTTGATGTGATAGGAGAAAGACGTATTAGAAGAAGCATCGTAGGGGGTGTGCCGGGGTGGGGATCAATATGAGCGGAAAGTACCTTCAGCTTTTCTTCCAGACAAAGTGCCGGTGTAGCCAAAAACGCTAAATATCTGCCATAACAAACTACGAGTCAGCTAAAAGTGCACAAGAATCCACTTAACACACAACGAATGCAAAATTCTGTGTATACACACACAGATAAATGCTTACTCGCATCGGCTTGGTTCATCGATATCAGTTACCTCGTTTTTCAAACCACACCTTAATTTGACCTGTACAACTCAAAAACAATTTAGAGAGCAAAGAGGAAGCTAAGAAGAATAGTGTAGATACAGCGACAATCAAATTAGTCAGGTATCTTCACCTTTAAACTTCTATCTGGTCCGTTCCAACAATGGTCACCACTTGTAAATAGCATGGTTCTGTACGAATCCTCAAATTTATCCCAGTTCCTTTGATGACACATAGGAGAAAGAAAAAGAAAAAGGTATAATGAGTTCTGAACTTAGAACACTCAGGTAGAACATAACAATCTCGAAGAGGAATCCAGATCATAATTTTACATGTCGAACCTACAATGATGTAAAGCCATCCTCTTCTTTTTATGACCGAAAAATCCCAAGGGACTCTGAAATAGATGGATATTAGCCCCCCACATGCACATTCACATGCATCTAACCTACACATCAACACCCACATGTGCATTCTTACCACTAGACCAAAACCCCCTACCTTTATCCGGGATTTGAACCCATGACATACACTTAACCCAACAGTTACTTTTTGTGCTTTTACCATTAGACCAAAATCATAGAAATTGTGTTTCACTAGCCAGCTTTATGTATAAGCTGTCATGAATATCTAATATTTATGAGGAAAATAAAGTGCAGAAACTCTAAATAGTGAAAGTATATTTGCAGCTATGTTGCTC
>NC_061122.1:231409335-231409746 GCF_002878395.1 Capsicum annuum | reverse complement strand
TCTCTGCCCGTAGTTTTTTCCGTCAAGGGTTCCACGTAAATCTATGTGTTCATATATCATATTGCCTATTTGATTTCATAACAAATTGCAATCTTTAGGAAAGGTCATTTGATTTCATAACAAATTGCAACCTTTCCTAAATCTGTGTGTTCATCTATCATTTGATTTCATATTGCAATATGATGGAGGGAGGTTATATTTGTGCAGTTTTAACTTAACATCATTTTATAACTTTGACCTTAAACTTTGATAGTGCACAAATATGACCTTTAACTATTTAAAACTGCACAAATATGACCTCCAATCCGACGTGGCAAAACGCGTGTTTAACACGCAAAACTGGGAGCGTGGGAGGTCATATTTGTGCAGTTTTAAATAGTTAAAGGTCATACTTGTGCACTATCAAAGTTT
>NC_061122.1:231390711-231409235 GCF_002878395.1 Capsicum annuum | reverse complement strand
TATAGCAGCAGCACCTAATTTTTTTTTTATTAAAAAAAAAAAGAACAGTCACTAACAGGGATCGAACCCGCTTATTATTATTATTATAATTTTTTTTATTTATTTCTATAGCAGCAGTAACTAGCATTTTTTTTATTAAAAAAAAGAAATAGCCACTAGCAGGGATCGAACCGGCGCAGTAAACTGAAGGAAGCGTCCAAGAAGATCAAATAACACCACTGGGCTATCTAAGTGTCTTGTTTCATGTGGTTCAACATTTATATACATACATAAATATAGATTTTCTACCTTATATATACAACATAATTTTTTTACCGAGGGGGTTCGGGTGAACCCTATGGCAATCAAATAGGTCCGCCTTTACGTTAGTTTAATAACGTTAATTTAATAATATTTTAATAACGTTAATTTGATAACGTTAATTTAATATAATACTACTACTAACATTAATTTAGTAACGTTTTATTAAAATTATAATTTTCTTATTATCAGTATAGTTTCATATTTAATTTAATATTTAAATAAATTATATTTAGATATATTATATAACTTAAATTCGCGCTCAGCTTTATAATATACATACATACCCGCACGATTTTTTCGTATGATGCTGACCCACCTAATTAATAAATGTTCAATATTGCTCTTTTTCCGCAATGACAAAGGAAATTAGATGTCATTTTCATCTTTGAGCAAAAATAATGAAAAAAAATAGTGAAAAGTCATTTAAATATATAAAAATGAATTAGTAAGGGCATAATAGTAAAACTTTGACAGTGCACAAATATAACCTTTAACTATTTAAAACTGCACAAATACGACCCCTCTCCAAGTCAGCCCTTTTAACGACGTAGCACCGTGTGATTGGGTTACCTTTCCATGTAGGCGCGAGTGAAACTCACGCATGTGGGTTGCAAAATCGGAGGTCATATTTGTTCAGGTTTTGAATAGTTAAAGATCATATTTGTGCATTATCAAAGTTTGAGGTCAAAGTTATAAAATAGTATCAAGTTTAGGGTTATTTTTATGTATTAACTCTTTATGTTATGCCAATTTGTTTTCTTTTTGGATGTTGAATAACCATAACATAAGATTTAAATGTTAAAGACATAATATATAAATAGACACCTTAATTAACTTGGTCTCAACAGATAACTTGACACCGTAACTTTGAAAATGCACATCTAGACACCTCAACTCGGTTCTACTGTGTCCTGCGAGCACTTGACGCTTACGTGGCACATAAACTTTGGACGTATCTAGATGATCATTTTGTAATTTAGGTTGCATTATCTTGTTATATTATCGGTATTTTATTATCTTGTTGTTGTTTAAATTCGTTGCTATCGTCTCTTTTTCACGGTTTAATCAACCAATGGTCTTTCCGAAAAAACCTCTCTACCTTCTCAAACGCAGGGGTAAAGTCTGCGACTCTGCGTACACTATACCCTTCCTAATTAACTCCACTTGTTGGAACACTAGGATGCCATTTTATCTGTTTGAGATATGATGACAACCTATGTTGCTCGGACTCTTCAAAAATGTCAACCGCACGCGTCGGGTTCTCCTAGAGTAGTGTATTTTTCGAGAATCTGACCCTAACCTCGTGTAAGGACCCTTGACTTAGATGAGGAGTAAATACTGACTTGACTTGTGGTATTTTCTTTGCAGGTGAGAGCAAAAAATCTGCTACTACTTCCAAATTCCTACATTTTGATGTTGTATCAGATGAATCAGATCACTATTACGTCAAATCGAACCGATCCAGCAAGGACAAAAAATGCTTCATCGATACGAACACTTCTGCATACAGAACGATAATGAAAGAATGGAAAATCCTGGAGAAACAGCTCCCTGAATCCATCTATGTTCGAACTTATGAGTCGCGAATGGATCTTCTTCGCGCTGTCATTGTTGGTGCTGCCGGTACTCCATATCATGACGGACTCTTCTTCTTTGACATTGTCTTTCCTTCAGATTATCCGAAACAACCTCCCAAAGTTCGTTATCTGTCGCGTGGATATCATATGAATCCTAATCTTTATCCTGACGGATATGTTTGCTTGAGCCTCGTTAACACTTGGAGTGGAACCTGGGTCGAACGATGGAACTCGAAAACTTCCACGATTCTTTAGGTCCTCGTCTCAATCCAGGGACTAGTCCTCAACGCTCAGCCTTACTTCAACGAGCCTGGACACGAATACTACATCAAAGACGAGGTTTGTCTGAAGGCATCTTTAACTTACAACGAGGAAGTGTTCATCTTGACATGTAAAACGATGCTTAGTTCTATTCGTACACCTCCAAAGAACTTCGAGGGCTTTGTTTATCATCAGTACTTTCGGTGAGTTCATATTGTCAGCTGTTGATGCATATGGTAATGGAAATGCTACTGCAGGTCACTATCAAGTAAATAACCCACCATCATCTCGAGTTCACAACTCCGCTCAGTTTCAGAAGAATTCGAAGAAAATGCTTTCATGAAATTGAACAACAGTACTCCGAACAAGCCGAAAAATGGATTGCTTCTGAAGATAAATGTAACAATCTTGATACTAATGTCTTCCTTTTTTTGTCAAAAAGTGTACTGTGAGTACTCAAAAATGAACAATGATAAATGCAACTTTGTCTGCTCCAACCAATGCTGCTACTGATGTTTGGTTTTGTGAGGTTGATGTTACACCATTAAATGCTTGATTCTAGCAACTTATTGACCATATAATAATAACTATTAAGTAATTTTCTCCATCCATTTTGAGCTATGAAAATGGTTATATGGAGAAAATGAATAATAAGAAGAGTAGGAGGTTGTTTAATTAGAGTCGAGAAAATACCTTGTTATTCGCCTGAACTATATCCAAAACGGTAGAGACACACCTCAACTTAAAGGGGGTCTTATTTACCCTCCTGAAAAGTGTAATTTTGACATCCTTAGTGCCTACATGGCACACACGTGTGCCTACGTGGACACTTCAGTGTGTTGTGCCACGTAGGCACTAAGAATGTCAAAATTATTATTAGTTCATGGTAATAGGATCCCTTTAAATTGAGGTATGTCTCTGCCATTTTAATTATAGTTGAGGAGTATCTCATTAGAGTCAATTCTTTTTTGTGCTACCTCTATTGAAAGTGGATTAAATAGAATACAAAAGAATTGTTTTTGTGTATTAGTTTTTTTTTTCCCCTTTGTGGATATAATGAAAGAAAATGAATGATACTTTTCTTGGGCCCTTTCGCACACGGCCATATTGTAACAATATAGTAAAAAAAAGGAAGTCCGGTGCACTAAAGTTCCCGTTATGTGCAGGGTCCCACCAAAAGGGTATATTGTATGCAGCTTTATCTTATATTTCTGTCAGAGGCTGTTTCCAAGATTATCAACCAAAGAAGGTGGAGCTCATGTTTTTCTTCTTGATGCTTAAACACAATATATCATATGGCTAACTATAATAAAAAATGTGGCTTATCTGCTCATCGTATCAGGTTCAGGAAGACAAGAGTTGAAAGAAAATCACAATGGATATGTAAAACATCTAAAATGCAACACGAAAATGTTTCAGAGAAACGACACCATAACAGTCATACATCACAAAGATATGACTTAGTAATAAGCTAAGTAGACTTCTCTATTTATCTTTGTGATAGCTCTAACACCCATTACATTCGAGGCAAATTAGGTATAATTATACAAAAAATGTGTAAAATTTGATGATAAGATTTAGAAAAGCATCCTGTAAGCCAAGAAGATGGCTGAGTGCTTTAGTTTCCAAGCAGAACCTTAAAGCTTTGAATGTCAATATGCGTTCGAACCTTTCGTGCACCTATGACCCTTAAATTCTGAGTCGCCACTGGTCATGACTTGGCATAGAGTATTTTGCTTTCGCTCATGACTTGGTATAGTGTTTTACCCCCAGAATGCCTATGAGATAGTAGTCGGTCGGCCTTTCGAACGCCTTCTTCCTTGACCATCACTTTAAAATATTTACTTCAGTAGTACCAGAATGCCTCAATAGTATCAGAATGCCTCTTTATCATGGTCGATATCGAAAACTTCTCCAAAATTATTGCATTCTTTAACATAAAGTCCGCCCCAAGAATGAGATTTCAGGCTAATAAAACTAATAGATATAGTCATGCATTCTCAATCACAATCTCATACAAAGATTAAAGGGAATCATTACACAATGATAGACCTTGATGCAACTGGCAAATTAAAGTAACAAAATAAAACATATCATTTGGCTCAATGAATACGTACAACATCTAAAATGAAACATAAAATGCCACTTACTTGAGAAACCAAGATACCATAACAGTTGGTACACCACAAAAATTTAGTGATAATTACATATAGGAAGTTAGAGGTTCATAGATTGCATGAGAGATTTATCAAAAACTCAGCATAAAAGGGACATCTCTCATAACCCGGGACACAAAACTAGTTGCGGTCTAGTCCAGGAATCTGGAATAATCATACCATTCGAGGAGGCTCATAGGCAAGTGGCAACCTAATACTATCTTAGGCATTCGAGATACAAATTCGGACATGAAGAAGTTTGAACATATCCTGCACTTTATCATGGCTGGCATCACAAGCTTCTCCAAAATTGTTGCATTCTTTAACACAAGTTCTAAAAGTTCGAAACGCGTGTCAAAGCCCTTGTTGAAAGTTCTTCTTGTGGCTGAATCGCATCTCAAACACAACGCAGAGGATTGGACAATCTTAACATTCTTGAGGTTGGGCAACTCAAAGCTTGAAATACAACTCTGCAAGTCAATATTATCTCCTTCGGCCGAACATTCTAACTCAAAGTCGCATCAGGACCTACCAAACTGGAGACACGGGATATAATCAAGATCAAGGACATATTTGCATTCTCCTTCAGAAACTATTTTCTTGACGGGATCCAAATGAATAGAAGTAAAAAGAAGAGAAAAAGTTCCAAGAAATTACAGGATTAAAAATGTCTATGTTGAGCGTTTCCACATGATGCAAGGCTCGCAAAATACCAGTTGCTCCAAACAAATTAAAATAGTCATCCAACTCTAACGTTAGACATTTGCATTTAAGTTCTGGAATAGACACCCCTTTGAGCTGCATCATGCACAGGGCCTGCAACATGAAATTATAGCAGCTAAGCAAACTTTGTTGGTTCATCAACTAAAATCGGTATACCCTGATGTGATGCTCCGATAAATTAAAGTTGAATATATTAAGGGGTAAGAGTTGGCAAAATATTAGAAGCTAAGATTGATGACTTATAAAATATACAGCAACAACATACCCAATATTCCCACAAATGGGAGGGTAAGTGTAAGCAGTCCATACCACTACCTCAGATCATAGGCGGATCCAGGATATAAAGTTTGTGGGTTCCCATGTTAGACAAAAATAAAACTAAATAGTAGCTAAAGGGATTTGAACCCACAACCAAGAGGTTGTGGTAAAACTTTTACTAGTTCCTGTGCTCCACTAGACCAACAATACAATTTGTTTATGGGTTCCTAACTTATAATTTTTATATATTTACCAGATTTCTTTATATAAATACTAGATCCGTACGAAAGTTACTGGGTTCCGGAACCCCCTCTGAGGCCCTAGATCCGCCCCTGCCTCAGATGTGAATTAGAGAGATTGTTTCTGAAGGGGCAGTGCGGCGCACTAAAGCTATCGCTATGCGCGGTGTCCAGGGAAGGGCCCCACCACAAGGGTGTATTGTACGCAGCCTTACCTTGCATTTCTGCAAGAGGCTATTTCCAAGGCTTGAACCAGTGACCTCGTGGTCACATGGCAGCAACTATACCAGTTACTCCACGACTCCCCCTTCATCTCAAAAATCAATTAGAGAGAGTTAAATACAAACCTTAGTAAACCAAGCTCCGAGTTCAGCTCAGTTACGCAACTCAACTTTTGAAAATTCTCTTGAACGAGCGTAATAATAAATATTTGGTGATAATTCCAACGACTCTCTTCCTCATCATCACCAGAATCACAACAGGTCCAATTAGCACACCTATGTCTGAATGTAAGACTAGCATCGACCAAAGAAGACACATCTAAAAGCCTTAACTCGAAATCTTCAAGATTTCCTGATATCCGAAAATGCTTAAGATAAGGAGCAAAAATTTCCACGAAGAATTCCGATTCAGCTAGATCTTTATCCAAACAAAGGTCTTTCAAATACACTCTCTTTAACTTTAACGAATTAATTTCCAAGCGACTAAAACAATGCAGTCCGGAAAGTTCCATTGTTTCCAATTCAGGACAGCCTGCTAGTAAACTCGCAATGGCCTCATTATCTAACGATATTTCATCCATCTTTATGCTTTTTAGATTCGTCCATGATGTTGTCTTTCGATAAGGAAATTCAGCATAAGTAATATCCAAAGTTTTCAAAGAAAAAGTGCAAAAAGGCTCACCGAATAGTATCCGCTCATCGTATGACCGCAATACAACATGTTCAACATTTCTTTCAACCGCAAAACTAAGCCATCCATTGATATTAGACTCGCCGTAACGAAATTCACCAGAGAGTCTAAGCTTTTCGATTTTGGAAGCAACGGAATGAGCTAATACATAATCAATAAAAGATTCGAAATCTTTTACTCTACCTGAGCGGAATTCAAAATCGAAATTGTAAGCAAAAGTCCAAAGATACTTCCACCTTTTAGAGAGAATTGAAGTTCGGGATGCTTCAACTGTTGGCAAAAGAGAGAGAATTTGTATGAGCAGTGAATCCGGTAACTGACTGATCCGATCATCGTCTAGGGTTTTCCGAACTCTACGGCGGCGCTGAACTTCGGCGCCGACGGACGGTGGAGGAATCACCTTAGGAGAGTGCTTACGGCGGCGCCGTCGCAGCCGCATTTGAGCTTTCAGAAATTTTCCACAAAGGTTTTTGGGTCTCTATGTTGGAAATCGGGGTAATGAATTTTGGGATTTTCTAGTGTTTCTGTTATTACATGTCCAAAATTTTACTATTAATCCTCTTCAATTTTTCAATTAATAAAATAATCTACTCCTATTTTTTCATTTATAGATCGAATCGATAATCAATTTGTTCATATATAGGTTGGATCGATAATCGATCTGTCGGATTGATAATGATTTGTCCATATATAAATTGGATCGATAATCGATCTTTCGGATTAATAATCAATCCGTTCATATATAGGTCAGATTGATAATCGATTTGTCGGATTGATAATCGATTTGTCAAATCGATAATTGATCTATCTATATATCGATTTGATCGATAATAGATCTATCTCATTAATGGATATCATTTCCCTAAAAAAAAAAAAAAACGAAACCTTATAGTCTGTTTTAAGAGATTTTGTGAGTTGGTTGGAGACTAGAGAGGTGTCTGTGACATACACTAGATCAGGACATTGTGAGTTAAAAGGTTGCCAAACCACCAACGTCGCCACGCACTCCCCTAGCCATTGACTAAAAACTAGTAAACTATTGGAGAAAGCATGACAACAACAAAAAAAAAAAGTACTACGCAGAGATAACAACAACAACATACCCGGTGTATTCCCACAAAATGGGGTCCGCGAGGATGAAGTGTACGCAGTCCATACCACTACCACATATGCAGTAGAGAGCCTGTTTTCGATAGACCCCTGGCACAGGACACATAGCAGTATAACAAATAAAAGACATAAAAGCAAACAACAAAAAGGAACATACCACACCGCTAGATAATAAAGGAAACAAGACACTATTCGAAATTATAGACATCACCAAAACACCACGAACAAGAGACTAGAAGAAACTACAGGCACAGAACACGGAGATACTAAACATTTTAAGCAACAACGCTGTAAAAAATCTGGTTTTTAGATTAAAGGATTGTGAAAAGGTAGAAAGGCTACAAGTTTCTCTAATCAATCCAATTATGTTTGTGAAATTTGTGCGAACCAAGATCAGAAAGAGTTGAATACAAACCTCGGTGAACCAAGATCCGAGTGTAAGCTCAGTTACGCAACTCAACTTTTGAAAATTATGTACGACAAGGGTCATAAAGCCTTGATGTTCATCCTCACAATCATTTTCACAGAAGCAACTATTGCTGAAATTAAGATAAGCGTTAATCAAGGAAGACACATCTAGTAGCCAAAACTTGCCGTCTTCAAGAACTCCTGAAATTTCAAAATGCTGAAGATTCCGCCCAAATATTTCCAAGGAGAAATCGGTTCCCGCATCATCCATACAAAGATCTTCCAAATACAGTTTCTTTAATTTTAACGAATTAATTTCCAGCCTACCAAAAGCCTTCACGCTTTTAAGTTCCATAACTTCCAAATTTGGACAGCCTGCCAGTAACTTCACAACGTGTTCACAACATATCTCCTTCATCTTTATGCTCTTTAGAGACGTCCATGATATTGCCATTTGATAAGGAAATTCAAAACTTATAGTATCCAAAATTTTCAAAGACAAACAAGTGCAGAAAGATTTACTAATGGATTTATACTCATCTCACCACAATTCAACATGTTCCACTTTTCTTTGAACGGCAAAATTAAGTCATCTGTTAATACCGGAGTCATCGCAAAAAGAGTCACCGAAAAAGGGTCCGCGGAGTTTGAATTTTACAATTTTGTAAGCAGCGGAATGAGCTAATACATAATCAACAAAGCATTCAAACTCTTGTAATTGCTCTTTGTTAAAATCAAAGTCGAAATTGTAAACAAAAGTCCAAAGATACTTCCACCTTTTAGAGAGAATTGAAGTTCGGGACGCTTCGACTGTTGGCAAAAGAGACAGAATTTGAACGAGGAGTGAATCCGGTAACTGACTGATCCGATCATTGTCTAGGGTTTTTCGACCTCTACGGCGGCGGCGGTGAACTTCACCGCGGACGGACGGTGGAGGAATCACCGGAGGGGAGTGATTACGGCGGCGCGGTCGCAGCTGCATTGCACAAATTTTTCACTAAGGTTTTTGGATCTCTATGTTAGAAATTGGGGAAATGAATTTAGGGACATTTTGGGATTTTCAAAATTTTCTGTTACTTTATTACATACTAGAAAAATTATTGTTAATTGATCGATTGTGAATTTAAATCATTTTTCCAATGATTCAAATTTAAAGAATCAATCACTACTTTATAAATTGATAATTCTTCAATGAAGTTTTTAAATTTCAATAAATTTTGTGAGCATTCAAAAATCATTATCCATTCATTCATCTAAAACATAAGTATACATATTCTATTCCTTAAAACTAATTTTAAGTCCTTGAATCAACAACACACACAAAAACAAATCTAAAGGTTAAGAATAATCTAGACAATCAAGCAAAATATACTTTTTACGTTTAAAATTGAATTTGTTCAAAATTTACTTTACGTAGTTCTTTCTTTCAACTAATCAAATTTTATCGGTTCATATTGTGTTAGTGTTATTAATCATCCCTTGTTACTAATAACATAACTCATTAACTCAACCTTATGACACTATATACCCAATGTTGATTTTTTAACTTGCAAAATTTGAAAATTGATCAAAATAAATTAACTCATGATATTTAGTATTGACATAAGAAAAAACCTTAGTATAGTAGCAGGTGTTAAATACTATCGATAAATCCTTTCATCTATTCTTCATTATCATCCTCTTCGATTTTCTGTGTGGTTCTTCCTTTGTAACACAATATTCACTCTGTAACATATCTTCGACATCAAATCTACATCTCATCTATAGTTTCTATCTGTTTGTATCCACCATATAATTAAATATATAAAATAAGAAAGGAAATAACTTTAGATTAACCATAAAGTATGAAACATGAATGAAATTACATTATGAACTTATTAATTTAAAAAATTACAATAATAATTTATTAAAAATAAAATAAATTTTATTTAAATATTCATATATAGTTTAAACATCAATATCAAATCAACTATATGTAGGCACAATCAAACTTGATTGACCTAGTGGTTAGCTCACTACATCGCTTAAGTAAGTGTTAGGGGTTCGATTTCCAACTCCAACTAGTCAATCTACTTTACCATGAATACACACGGTACATACCACTCCTTTTCCTTTTGTTGAAGCAAATGTACATTGTGAAATATGTTAACCATATTGTCCATAATATGAAGAGTTTGTTTCAAATAATATTATCAGTTTTTTTAAATTGTTTAATTATCCTGTTTTTAATTATTAAATTGAATTATTTTTATTTATTTTTTTAAATAGGATTTTTGTGGTGTCGATAATTGTTAGCGCACGAATGTTTTGCTTCACCTATTACATATAGATAGGTATAGATATAGATTCTTTTGTGGAGAATGTGAAAATGGAAAAAGAGTTATATCTAATGTTGGTAACTTCCCGAATTTAAAAGATTTAAATAGAATAACAAATATCTTTAAAAAAAAAAAAAAAAAAAAGAAGAAGACTAACCTATTTCCCCTAATCAAATGTTTAGATTTATTGTCGTAATTTAAATTGTAAAAACAAATTTTTACAAATTTAAATTATACAATTTTTGGTTTCTTAAAAAGCTCTAGAAATTAAAGCCAGATAATAATTAAATGTTAAGACATAAAAATAATTTTAACATTTTTTAAATATAAATTAAAAACATGTGTTTGCATGATTTAAAATTTATTAGTATTATTTTAAGTTAAACTTAAAGTGGGCATAAAAGGTGTATCCGTATTTATATTTTTTAAGGTTCATTTTAAAAAAAAAAAAAACTTAAAGGGCCCATAAAACGTCTATTTGCATTATCAAACAAAATTTGATTTTAAAAAACGAATTGGATAAAGAAACGTAATGTTAACTGTTTGTAACTTCTCAATTTTGAAATATGATAAATTTTAAAATATATATTTGTATATTTACAAATTCAAATTAAAAGATAAGTAGTAAGTAATTTCAACCTAATTAACTAACTTATAGTAATTTCAACCTAATTAACTAACTTATTCTTAAAAGCTACACGAGTCAATTTTATACGCTGCCATTTGGGTTAATAAGAAGGCTGCATCCTCTTTTCAGTAATAAATAAATATAGATATAGATTTGTTTGAACCGTGACGAATATTAGGTAGACTTAGGTGGTACGAAAACTCGTGTAAGAATGGTGGGATGAGAATTAAAGTATTTTTGTGTTTTGACAGTGTTGCATCAGAGATCAACTTTTAACTCATTTTTATTTACTTTGGTGATGAATGTTTTGATGCGGCGTGCTTTGGTGTATGTTATTTGTTGATGATGTTGTATTGATTGACAAGATTCGAAGAGAAATTTATGATAAGTTGTAGGTTTGAAGACATACTCTTGAGTCTAAAGGTTTAGGTTAAGCAAGATTAAGAAGGAATACTTGAAATATAAGTTTAATGATTTATCACATGCGTAATAATGAAGCTGAATTCTCAGGTCTTCCAAAAGCACAGTTCTTTCACTAAGGTTTTTGGGTCTTTATGTTTGAAACTAGGAAAATGAATGTGGGACATTTTGAGATTTTCTAATTCTTTTGTTATTACATACTCGTAATAGGATACAATCAATTTGGATATGATTCGATATTTGAAGTTTCTGTTTGGTAATTTTATGTTCAATTTTCAAAAGATAGTATACCATTACTATTATCAAAGTAATTTTATATGGTCTGAGTTCGATATCGATATATTGCAATATGGTAAATGGATAATCCTAGTTTGTATAACTTCAAACTATATAAGCGAAATACATATGCAACCCCTCAAACTTGTTTGATTTTTTCACTTAGACACTTGTACTTAACCTAACACCTATTAAACACTTGATTTCTGTAAAAAAATGTGTTAATTAGGTGCAATCTGTTTTAATTATTCATACTAACAACTTACATATATATATATATATATTCAAAGGAAAGTATAAAACAACTCTCCTTCTTAATCAATTACAAAAAAGACATTTTAGTTAATGTACATAGTCAAAGTCCCAACGTCTAAACATTTAGTTTCGAACCAATACTTAGATCATCGTATATTTGTAAGTAGTAAAATAAGCAAAACAAGAAATGGAGAGGTCTTCATGTAATTAAATATAGTTGTGGGTCTCCAACGTAAATATTATCTTCTCCCTTTAACAAAAAATCACTCTTTTTTCCTTCCACTTTTCTATCGAACAGCTTTTGGAAGCTCCGACCGCCGCCGTATTCCGGTGAGTCCTCCGCCATCCATCGCCAGCTACATAATCGCCACCGTTTATATATATATATATATATTGTTTATAAAATAAAATCTTCAATAAATTTTCATTTTTATGGTTTTTTTTTTAAAAAAATTGTGAGTTTTTTTTTAATTTAATTTGAATATATATGGTTTATATACATTAGTTTTGTCTTTATTTTGGTTATGGATCGTGATAAAGCTAATTCCATTGGAGCTGAAATCATAGGGTGAAGTGAGATTTAGGATTTAGGGCTTTCTTAGTTCAGGTAGCTTGTGTGCATCTCGACTAATGTATGAGTAATATTTTTTATAACTGTGATGTCCGGGATAGCTTTCGTGCATCTAGACTAAACTACCTCCCACGAGCAACACATATCATGTAATTTTGTCAAGGTTAGGACAAATGGGAAGAATTACCTAGTTTTTTTTTTTTTTTTTGGTCAATGCCAAAATTTGGACCTGAGACGTTTGGCTATCAACGTCCACTGAGACACACCCTTAGGTGCATGTATCGAGCAACTCTATCCACCAAAGCTTTGGATAGATAGAACATGTTGTCCACTAAGGCTTGGATTGATAGAACATGTATCGAGTAACTTTGTCCACCAAAGCTTTGGATAGATAGAACATGTATCGGGTAACTTTGTCCACTAAGGCTTGGATTGATAGAACATGTATCGGGTAACTTTATCCACTAAGGCTTGGATTGATAGAACATGTATCGAGTAACTTTATCCACCAAAGCTTTGGATAGATAGAACATGTATCGGGTAACTTTGTCCACCAAGGCTTGGATTGATAGAACATTAGTTGAATAACTTTGTCTACCGAGGTTTGGACATATTGAAAGAAGTTACTTAGTGTTTGATTTTTTGTCTTTGCTGGAATTTGAATCTTGAGACCTCAGGCTCTCAACGCACTCCATTGACCATTGGGACACACCCTTAGGTGCATGTATCGAGTAACTCTGTCCACCAAAGCTTTGGATAGATAGAACGTGTATCGGGTAACTTTGTCCGCCAAGGCTTTGGATAAATAGAACATGTATCGGATAACTTTGTCCACCAAGGTTTGGATTGATAGAACATGAGTCAGATAACTTTGTCCACTGAGGCTCGGACAAATTGAAGGAAGTTACTTGGTGGTTTTGCCTCCGTTGGGACAGAATTGGTATCTAATGAAAATTGTGTGGATTTTAAGTTCTTGGTATATGTTATGTTGATGTTGAAGCATGTGGTTATACTTAATCTGTTTGTGACTCGTTTACCAACACATTGATTGGTAACGTTGTCCACCAAGGCCGTGACAGATTGACAGAAGTTACTTAGTGTTTTGGCTATGTTGGGATTGGTTGGTATCCTAATGGAAATTATGTGAATATTAAGATCTTGAAATCTGTTATCTTGATGTATTGAAGCATATTACTTTATCCGTTTTAGAATCATTTCACTTTTGGCTTTCAAATTGGTACCAATTGCTTGCAGCATCCCTAAAAATAAAAATTGCCTTGTTAAAGGATTGTTTAAAAGAAAGAAGTTCTATTGGATCGTTTATCAATCAACTATGTGTTAATCTCGTTCTGTTTTGTTCATAGCATTTTATCGGTTGGTATTTATTGGCTATATGAATCCAGTGTATTGATTCCGTTTTATCTTAGTTCGTTTCATTGGATTTTCTAATGTTAGATGTTTCCTGAATCTTGTTTTTATCCTTTCATGAACACACAATGAATGACCAATAAAACAAAAAGGAAGAAGAAGAAAGAAGCACAAAAGGATGAAGCATCATCCATATCTCTTACTTTGTTGTTGTAATACATTTGTATTTCCCATCTGTCCAAGCTTTAGTGGATAGAGTTACACCTATGTTGGTGGGAGGTAGCGGTACCCCGTGGAATAGTCGAAGTACTGGCCCGAACACTACAGTTATAAAAGAACACGTTTGTATTTTTGAAGAATGTAAGTTCACATTATTGCTACTGCAAATACTTTCTGTAAAGAAAGTTAAGACTTTGCAGATTGCGATTATTGGCATCTATATGAACATCCGGGGTTTCGACTAGCTGAGAGCTTCACCTGATGTGTGGGTTTGGTGCATACCACGTGTTCAAAGAGTATTTTAAGTGTAGAAGGTTAGGGGGTAGGCTTGTTATATACCAAGTTTCAAACCGTGTCACTGATCCTTGGGGATTGTTTGGCCATAAAAGAAGTAGGGACTGTATTATTTGTGACTTAGTGCTGTTACTACAGACAGATTTTCAGTTTGAAAAATGTCATATCGCCTACATATCAAGCTTAGGATTGTGCTTCTGTACGCTTTTTATTATTCTGTCCGAAGCTCAATGTTTTTGGATTCTCCTGACAGAAATGTCCGCATATGATAATGTGGTTGGCGGGAAGCTGAAACTAAAGGGAAAGGCATTGGATGTAAAAGCTCCTGGAATGAAGAAAAAGAAAAAGAAACAAAAGAAGGATTATGATCAAATCTCCCAGGTTACAGAAAATGAGCTTTCAACAGGTGAGTAATGATATCTTAAAGTGCATAAATTCTTGTGCTTTTATTATTACTGTTCCTATTTACCGATTCTGCCCACCGTCCCTTTGCATTTAAGTTGTAGTAAAATGAAGCTAATAGATGAACCGATGGTAGCTAGGATTGAACAGTTTATTCTTGTGATTCAACTTGATGTCTTAAAATCCCAATTTTCATTAATCCAATGGAAATATGCTTGTACGTAGTAGTTTTTAGCTATATGATAGGTAGGGCTAGAAATTGCAATTTAACAACTGTTCAGCACATTAGTCGTTCTTAGGACGTTGAAGAACTACAAATTTAGACCCACTCCAGTAGTTCGAACTTAATTTAATGGCTATATGTCGTTCTCATTGTTTCCAAGCTATTATTGGATAAGTAACCGAGACGTATTCCACATTCGGCCGAAGATAAAGGAGCAAAAACACCTCGGTCGTGTATGCTTGTGAGAGATGATATGTGTTTTTTCTTGTCTATCCGCTTCACTAAAATGTTTCTCGACTGGATGTAGATGGTGGTAGTGGATCAATAGATGATTCCACCAAGGAAGAGACCACAGATGCAACTAAATCTGTAGGTGAAGAAAATGCCGGTCGCTGGGATGATCATCTAACCCCTGCAGAGAGACGCTACATAGAACAAAGAGAGAGGATCGACATGCATAAGATGGCCAAGACCGCTAATAAATCACATCGTGACCGGATTGAAGATTTCAATCAGTACTTGGCAAACATGAGCGAACACTACGACATTCCCAAAGTCGGTCCTGGCTGATCAAGAACAAATCTGAAATTTGCTGCATCTCTCTATCTTGTTTATCGCTATTTCGCTTTTAGCATCTTCTGTAGCTACTTTTATAGCATTTTGTATTTATGTAATTCAGCAGTTCCTTTTGCTAGATGGTCTCTGAATGACATGTTGACCTTTGATGTTGAACCTATCAAAGATGTTGCTCAAAAGGATGATGTAATTCTACAGATTGTATGTACTTAAGAATGAATGCCTGAACCCACTATGTGCGTGGTCCGGAGAAAGGTCGGACAACAAGGGTCTATAAATCTGAGTTTTTTTTTGAGAGATACGTTCTTTGTGTTGAAGTTATGTCTACAATAATAGAGGTATCTAAGAGGGGAGATTGGTGCACTACAACTCTTGCTATGCGTGACTGTGAGTTCCGAGGATGGGTTGGACCACAAAAGTCTATTGTATGCAACCTATCTTACATTTGTACGAAAGGTGTTTGCACGACTTGAATTCGTGACCTCTTGGTCACATGGTAACAACTTTAACCGTTACGAGTGATGCACTACAACTCTTGCTATGAGCGGCTGTGTGAGTTTCGAGGAAGGGTTGGACCATAAAAGTCTCTTACGTTTGTACGAAAGGTGTTTCGACGGTCTGAACTCATGACTTCTTGATCATGTGATAACAACTTTAACAGTTACGAGTAGCGACAAGGCTCCCCTTTAACACAACAACATAAACTCATGGCCATGTTCCCAATCTAGGTTGATAATTGTCAGTGACAGGCTGGTGGTTTGATGCTAATTTTAGATCTAATAGAAGGAGATCAGAAGTGTCAATGGCTGAATATTAATCAATTCACATTATATGTAGTACTTATAAATTAAATTATCATCCCCATAACACCCCCACCCCCACCTCCAGCTCCTATCAGTGACTTTCCAACCCTACAACAACATGCCAGTGTATTCCCACAAAGTGGGGTCTTGGGAGGGTAAAGTGTACGCAGTTCATACCACTACCTCAAAGTAGAGAGGCTGTTTTCGATAGATCCCGGCTCAGAACATATAATGATATAACAAATGAAAAACATAAAAATACATAGCAAAATGGGATAACACACTTTTGTTCGAAATTTCTTTGTTTGTGCAGGCTTTCGAAGAGAGAAGCCGAAAGAATGTCAGATGCAAAAGTCCGCCCCTCATTAAGATCATATTGGCATACTCTCCCTTGCAATTACACAAAAAAAACGAAGACTAATTCTCTCGTATGATAATGAGTTTAAGTCTTATGCATCGATAATGTAAAAAGTATTTATATCATTGATTACTTATAAGATAATAATATTTCTAAGATAACAATGTATGCAACTTAAAATTTTAATCGTAATCAATGAGTCATTTTTGAATGTGAACATCTCCCTCTACGAAAGAAAATAGAGTTTTTTCTTCATAGTGGTGCAAGTCATCGCATGACTTTCTGTATACACCTATCGAACTTGCAGCTCCCATGATAGGACCCATGAGGGGTTCGCAACTCATATCTCAAATCTCAACCCATCTCTTCGGCTCGTATTCACGAAGAGCAGGGGTGGAGCTACCCTTTGACGAGGGGGTTCATCCGAACCCTCTTCGGCGAAAAATTATGCTACATATACATGGTTAAAATTATTTTATATATATATATATATTAAATTTTGAACTCCCTTCGGTTAGTTCGTATATTCATTTATGAATCCCCTTAGTAAATATCCTGGCTCTGCCACTGATGAAGAGGTTTATTAAGTCATGAATATTGACATTAAGGTCTATTCTATGTGCATATTATATTCAAACAAACGCGTTTGAAAAGTGGTTCATCTTTTTTATGACTTCAAAAGTAAACATTACTATATATAATTTATATTATAATGTGTGACACATTTTTAAAAGTATAGTTTTAGTATTTAATCTTTCAATTTCAACAATGCAACAACATATGAGATTGATGTTGCAACAACCTAGAGGATGCATAGTTAAATTAATCTTACCAACCTAGTGATATACTTGTGGCGTTTTCTTCTTGGAGTTTTTAATGATGTTTGTTGTTTCGGATAGATTGATTGTAATATTATTTCTGTTACTATCTGATGTTGTTTCTTGTACTTATATTATGCTTTTTCTAGATTGTTTTAATCTTGAGCCGGGATTCTGTGAAAACAATCTTTCGACCTCACAACTAAGATAGTGATACAGACTGAGTATGCTCTATCCTTCTCAGACCTTAGTGAGAATATAATAGATATATTATTGTTATTATAACTTTTATCGAAGTTCTAACGGAAATAACTTTTCTAGATTTTGAATATGTATACATAGTGTGATAAAATATCTCATATCCAATTTCATTGAAATCATTGGAGGAGAAAAAAAAGAAAAATGACCCCACCCCCACTATCAACAATGAACACCCCCACCCCCCAAAACAAATCCCCCCAAAATGCACAAGTGGATATTATAAGACCAAATTAAAGGTCCCATCTTGTATAGTACTCATATTCCTCTTCCAAAAAGAAAATACAAGGCCAATCCCCCCCACCCCCCACCCCCACCCCCAAAAATAGAAGCAAGAAATCTCATCAACTTAGTAAAAAAATTTATTAACCTTTCATAAAAATAAAGATGGATTCAAAATTTAAAATTTATGGGTTCTGATAATTTTTCGCTTCGTGAACACACAACCCATTTATACTATTCGGCTCGTAGTTTACTATAAAATAAATAGTTAAAAAATATATTTAAACTATAATTTTTTTTTTTTTAAGTTTCATACCTTAACTATTCACTATTCCATGTTTAAGTACATTGTTAAAACAAAAAAGTTACACCATCAAAATATACAGGCAATAAGACATAAATATGCCCTTTAACATGACATAAGCAAGTATCTACTGCATTCAATTTCGGATCTGCTTGTATAGATACTAAAACTATTATAAAGTTTAGCAAAGAGACATACGCGTTTTATGTGGCAAATCGTTTGAGATACATGTGTCCTACATGTCAAATCACGTGAGATTTGTCA